>NW_010401832.1:0-49426 GCF_000710305.1 Buceros rhinoceros silvestris
GTGTTTCACCTCGGCCAAACCGGTGACAGCAGGGGAGTAGCAGCAAAGCAGCTTTTAAGCACCAGAGCCCTCAGCTGAGCGGCAGTACTGACGATGAGAGCCCCTCTTCCATTGCCATGCAAAGCTGAGCAGGCAATTTTTGACCCATTCCAAAAAGTGATTAAGCCCACCTTTACGAATTTAACTTGAGAGAGGAGTGTTGACAAAGATACTTGCATATAAGAGGTGATTTTAAAAACTTTTCTCAGCTTTCCCATCTTCCTCCCATGATGCAGCGTTGGGTATTGTAGCTATTTCAAGACACATCTGCAGTTTCACTTAACCACCTTGAACAGAAATTCAAATTCACAGGCTGGATCTTAAACAGAGACAGAACTACAAATAATTGCATAGTCAAGTGGCAGTTTCATTTGAGAGATGGTAACTAACAGGTTAAGTACTAGACTGTATTTCAGCAAATCATAATACATTTCTACCATAGTGCTGGTCTACATATGAATCACTTGTACAGTAGCATACCAAGCAGTCCAAGCAAGTCGAGCTTGCTAATATGCAAAATACTTTCAATTGAAAACCTATCAATACTCTCAACACGTATAAATAGAAGATATTAGAGGATTAAAAGCATGTTTGGTAATTATCCAAAAGATTTGTTCAATTGCACGTTCATTTTGGGAAATCATCGTAGTTATAAGTGAAACAAAGAAATGCAAAAGATGCTGAGAAGCTACTAAACTGCCAATAAAAGAGATTCTTTCCATAGAAAGACAGAGTTTCAGCATTGAATAGAGTGGTTCATTAACTCAGTCCTATTACCTCAATTTCATAGGCAGTGCATGTTTCTACTATTGCGTTTCTCATCTCTCTACTAAATTTCAGAGTGACCTTTAATGTTCACATTGTGACTCTGTTGTAGTCATCTATAGAGAATTAAATAAAATTCTTACCAAGAAGCAGCAGCCTTGCCTGCTTAGGAGACAGAATAGTTCTTGGCAAACAGCTAGTCCATGGATAGTTTCCATCCCCAAATCCTATTATCTTAAAATTACTCTTTAAATGTAAATGAAGGCTTACAAGGCAGAAAGGCTTTACACTTTTGTGTTTGCCTGAAAGCAAATAATATAGTACAGCCCACTAAAAAGCCGACATATTCATTACACATAAACGTTTCAAATGTGGAGCAATAAAACCTCCGTCTAAAATTAGAAATAAATGGAGATTTTTAACTTCAATTATATAGAATGTTTTGCCAACTTCTGAAAGGAATTTAGCAGAAATTCATGTGAATATGGAAGGAAAGAGATTTAAATATAAATTGTTTCTAGGTAACTGTTTAAAGGAATGATACAGCTGAAAAATTGTGTGCTTCTTGGTGGAGAATTAGGAAAAACACTCCAGTCGAAGACTGTGGAAGTGTATGAGGTTTCATCCTGAATGTTCGAAGTTGAATAGTTGTGAAAAAATAAAAATCCAAGCTTTGGGTTATACATGTTAAAGACTCTTGATTCAAGGGTAGCAGCTGTCTGAATTTGACAGTAAAAGCACTTTTCAACCTGAATACTGTCTAGCATTCGATAGTGGTCCAGAGTTCAATACCATTTTCTATATAGAATTAAACAAAGGAATGGATGTATGTGTAGATTGAGAAAGGATGGAGTTTGTCTGCCTGGAAACCAGCCTAGCCAGTCATGGTAAACCAATGTGGAGCCTGAATACTCTGCCTTAGGTCACTCTGTCTGCATTGCTCAGGCTCAGGTTGTCTGAGAAACTCATCCTTCTGAGCAAGTTGCAGAAGGTAAACCGCAGCTTGGATAAGTTTTCTAGCATTTTGGTCCATTTGTGGTTTGAATTAATGTTCTGACTTTGCACTGCAGCTGCCCTCACAGCCATACGTACCTGAGACATACTGTGGATGTAGAGCATGCTGAGCGTGTGAAGAGGTGAGAAATTCTGCGTACATCTAAAGCACAAACGAATCTGGAGCAACAGGAGGTGAGGGTTTTTTTTCAATAGTAATAAAACCTCTTGAAAAAATGCTTAATATAAATGAGTTAATAAAAATATATGCCTAATTTCTTTATTGAAGTACATCACAGTAATGATCACAGTAATTTCTTTTCCTGTACCATAATTACTTTTTTAAATTTAAATGTTCCTACATGATGATTAGGTTTGATCAGAAGCAACTCTTCCTATTTCAGCCTTTGGAATGAGAAGATTACGTGTAATGTTTTTCTCTTCCAGAAGGCTAGAAGTACATGATGTAAATTTAATTTTTAGCAGGCTATGGGCGTTCTATACTTCAGAATGATTCAGTGAGGTAAGTCGTAGTAGAAAAATCTGTTTCTTCTTCTTTGTTGACATGTAAAGTGTCTCTGAAAGTGGAGGGAAAATGAAGGATCTATCATTCCTGAAGTTCAAATTGAGTGTCTGACACTAAAACTCACATGGATCAGCATTTCTCTTATCTTTAACTAGATATTTACTAATTTTGGCAATCAAATAGGAAGATTAACTTTTTTTTTATTATTTACTGCAATCTCTTGTTCTTATCCTTTAATGGCGGTTGTAGTGTATTATCCAAACAAGCCAGTGAGGAGAAATAGAAAAATGGAGAGTGATCAGAGCAAGTGAAACAAGTTCTCTGGAAATAGCTTCACCATGAGTAGTGTTCGTATACAACAGAACATAAATTGACAGTTCAGACATAGGTTCAAATGGAGTAGCATTTGTATTCCATTATACTTGTATATGACTACTGTTGCCCTGCAGTATTCTTGATTTGGTGGTCTGAGGAAATCAGACAAGAATGTGAATGATACTGTTTAGAACTTAGAAATGGTTTTCCATTGTTTGAGAAAACTACTGAAGTGAGGGTGGACATGCCCACCGCATTAGGAAACACCTGGAGAAAAGGCGTAATATTTCAGTTGCATTTTTGTGAGAAGAGGCAGATAACGTTCCCTGTTTGACAATCTTCTGCTCCTTCCCTCTACTCATGAGACCCAGACCATATGCTAGAAAACAATCTCTCTTTCAAATAAACACCCAAAGAAGGGAAATATCTATCAAAATGTCCTGTAACAGCTGCCCACACAAAGGTTATCTTCAAGATGGTTACATTTTGCCCACGGCTGTAGTGATGAAAAAAACTTGATGTCAGACTACACTGAAGTCACTTTGGACCTTTGTGTACCATGCACTGTCAGAAAACACTTCACAAACATATCCATGAAAGTGAACCAGACACTGTTATAAAAACTTATTTGAAAGATGCATCTCATGCAAAACTTTTGACAACCAGCATCTGGACTAGCTGTCAGCCATGTCCGTTTATGCTTCCAACAGCCTGTGGGCTTGCTTATTTTTATAAGTGAAGGCATGGCATGAACGGAAGATCTATGCAGGTAGTTCTCCCAGTGCCTTTCCCATTTCATGAGCTAATTTGCGTAATTCTTTTCTTAACAATGAAATAAAACCCCACCCTTCCTGTTACTAAAGTATCTCAGTCTTCAGCAAAGTAAATCAAAAGAGCCAGTCATCTACAGGACTGCATTCAAAATGTTTTGATTGAAGTTAAAAGATGGCGTTTATTATTACAGTAAATAATGTAAAAATAGTTCTAAAAGTAGTCATTTATTATATCATATTTGGAGCAGCAGCAAGTAGCATAGATCACTTTGCAAGAGGAAAAAGAAAATATTCATATGTTTATCTGTACAAAATCTTTGAATGTAAGAGGCTTTAAAAGCGTGTAGCACTCAGTAAGTGGGAATACTACTACTTTGCTTTACCATACGTGAAAAAAACCATAAAAGAAAAAATGTTATCAAATAATGATAAATGAACCACGTGTTCAGCTATTTCCAAAAATAGAAGATAATACTGTTGATTCAGAATATCTCATTTCCTTCAACATTATGAAATCACTGAGTTTAGCTATAAAAGAAAGTTTACCCTGCACGATGGTGTGCTAAAATAAGCAGTCAGCTGGAGTCAGATGCATGGACAAAAAGCAGACACATCCCAACATTCATTTTATCTAGAACATTTTCATTCTCTGCTTATATTGTGAAAAAAAAAGACCTTTGAACTTAGACCCTCTTACCAGCTACCTGGGAGGGAATGTTGAATGCCTTGGTGAGTTAAAAAATATCTTCAGAAAATGGGATTAAATAACACCAGGTAGCTTGATTCATCCATCTTTCCCCCTCTACTTTACCGCCTTCTGCTTTGGGTGCCCAAAGTTGCAACTACTTCAGAGAACAGGGAGGACAGCCCACAGCCTGGTACATCAGCAGGGTTGTAGAGAGTGGTTTTGAAATCCTCAAATTTTCATTTAATTGGGATGAAGTTTAGTATCTGAACCAGATAGCTGTGGCAGAAGGGTGTTCAGCCAAGCATCGCTTTGAGAGACAGTGTCTCATGGCTGCATAGGTGGTAAGTGTGCCGAGCTGCCATTTTGGCCTTGCCCTTCCCCCACCTAACAGGGCAACAGCAACAAGGGCTGGTTTAATTCTTCTGCTAAGAGGCATTATTGCTCAGGCTCTGGTGTGCAGAATATTTCTGGGGGTGGGTGGAGTGGGGAAACGCTCCTGTATTCTGGGAGGAAAAGGGAATTGACGGAAGCAGCTCAGTAACAGTGGAAGATGGTCTTGTTAATGCGTGGGAGTCAGCTCCCTGTCAGAGGCTTAAAATCCCCCTATCAACCACATCACTGAATTTGTGACATAGCCTTAGCAGTTCAGTTGCGCCTGCTTCTGGCTCAGTGACCTCAATGACCTGAATGCTGCTTTAGGTCCAGTAAAGTATATGAAATCTATCTAATTATAAACACATCAGCAGCATCACTCCTGTGGTTAATATTAAGCTCATTCTTAACTGAATGACTAAATCCCACTCTTGAAAGTGAAAAGCAGAAGTCATTAATAAAAGTTACGTGGATAGATGCTGTGAACAGCAGCATTACTCATTCACTATAGCTGACTTTGACTTTTCATTATAAAGCCTCTGGGTTTAGAGAAAATGAAAAAAGAAGTGAGAAAATTGAAGGGTACCTTAGGTACCTTTTCATTGTTTGCCACAGGTGTAAATAGAATTTAATCAAGAGATTGTTAAATCACAGAAAAGCAGGGGTTTAGGTATATCTTTCTATAGATGATAACAACGAGTTTGCAAATAGGATCTAGGGAGTTAATTACAAGAATGATTAACAAATTCGAGTAGCATGATAAATTGTTTGGTGCTAGAAGTATTTTAGCTAATCCAAAGTGCAAGAGAAGAGCTCTGCAACCAGTTTTGAAAACTAGCAGGAGAGAGAGAACTCTGTTCAATAAACAACATATTAGAGCATCTACCTTTGTTGCTCTCATTTGTTGCACGGGTATAAAAACCAGACCTTTTCGTAGCTAAGGAAGATCAGGTCCAGTTTAATTTTATTTTCTATAATTTTTTCATCTAAAATCAGATAGTAAGCATTTTTATATTCCAACTATGAGAGGCAAATTTAGTAATTTTTAATGATCTGGATTTATTCTCTCTCTGTAATTTCTTTGAAATTTTCTTCATCTTGTACAAAGGTAATTGTAAGTAACATTATTTGTATTATAGTAGCACCTAGATTCCAAGTCATGAATCGGGATTCCAAGTCATGAATAGGGGTTCCATTTGTGCCAGATATGGGATGTAATATCTGGGGTACGTTCCATACTTGGGAAAAATATCCCCACTTGCAATAAGGCAAATACTCTCATGCTTTAGAATGTTCATAGGTAAAAATTAGCTGTTGTGTGTAGGACATAGCTTTCCTGCAGCAATATTCTATTTCTTTTTGTCAAAAGAACCAAACTAATGGATGCCTGCAGTTGTCCTCCAGTGGCTAGCTGTTCCTTATGGAACTAAAATTATCTCGTTTATTAATAAGTGCATCCTCATGCTGTAGTTTTGTACTACATGCAGGTATGACTTTACTGGCCAACTGATGCCATCTACTGGGGTCTGCCTAAAGAACTGAAATGACTCATCATATTTTTCCAGGGCAGTTACTCCCCTGGAAATGTTGATCTTAAAGCTAGTTTAAATGAAGATTTTTTTTCTCTGAGTCTCAGTTTCTGGGGCAGGGGTCATGCAAGATACTCACTTTACTCATATTTATTGATTCATTTGCTTTGGGGTTTGGTGTTGCATTGCTCATTTAGCAAATTTTCAGGTGCCTAACAATGGTAGACTTCAGCAGCAGTGTCCAAAGTTTTTGAATACAAGTTCTAGTTACAGATTACTTAAGTTCTTTGACTTAAAGAAGCTTTACATTATACATTCAGGTTTAAATGTGTGATTTGTATTTGTTGCTATCCGTAAAGTATTTCATACGTACATGTATGTTAAGCATTTGCTTTAACTGATAGACTGGTATAGCAGATATAACTGAAGACAGGGGAAACTGGCCACAAAGTAATGTGACTTGCTGGACTTGCTCTTCAGTTTCAAGTTAAGTACTTGTTTAAAAGCTTTGCTGTATTGAGCAATTAGAGAGAAGCGTCTGGGCTTTTTTTGGTTTGGAAGTGAAGGATCTTCATTTTCACCAAAGTGGAGAAATTGCAGTGGGCAGTTCTGTATGGAAAGAAGTAGAGCCCACTTGGAAACCTCATTGCCCCAGGACTCCTCTGGTGCAGCAGATAGCAGATGAGAATGAGTCAGAGTGTGAAAGTGACGTTATCCAGAGGTTCCTATAAAGACTGCAACAAAGATCCCTTCCATTGGATGAATGTGATGGTTCTTTTTTCTTCTTTCAGCTGTGGAGTTCTCCTTTCTAAACTAATTGGGCCAATACTATAGCAACAGTGACATAAAAATTGTTGTTAAGACACAAAACATAAGAAAGTGAGAAAGGGTATAGATTTTCCTTTGCAAAGTCAATCAATTTCTGAAACAATAGGTACGTGACTTTGCTTTGGGTGAAGCCTGACAGAAACGTACGGACTCAAGAAAAACAAAAAGGCTCTGTATTTAGCTAATAGCTAATGTTGCTACTTTCTCATGGTTGCATCTTGTTACACCACTTTATAAGTTAGCACTATACTCATTTGTATAGGTGGAGGAGGGAGAAGAGTTGTAAAATTTTCTTTTAAATGTATTCACTTATTTATTTATTGAGGGTCTGCATCTGCCAATGAGACATGGAATTACTACAGATGGAGCTAATGTGTTATAGAGGTCCAAGAGGCAACACAGCTAATGGTCCACAGTGTGAACTGAAATATTTTGAGTGGTGGCTGGTGAGTCTAAGGGCTGATACCAGCAGAAGAGGCACATTGCATGCTCAGGACAGATGGAAAGCATAACAGTCCACTTGAATGAGTTAACCTGGTTTTGCTGTTGTTTAAACAAGGATCGGTTCCTTTTATAAATCTGCACTCATGAGTTGTTTCAGATACTTGCCTTAAACAAGCCTTGGCTAAGTCTGATGAGGCAATTGGAAACTCACGATCCCTACCCCAACTCTGTCCTCTTTGACAGCCTGCACTGATTAAAATTACTTAGATTAGTACAATTTGCTGAAATACCACCAGGGTGAAATTCCTGTAATTCCTCTATAATAAATAGAGACTCTTCCTATGCTGTATCGAAACCGTATGATTATTGTTAGATCTGTGAAGCCAATCATGTAAATGATAAATCTAGATTGTCCCGAATTCTACATTATGCAATAGCTAAGTACTTTAAATGCCTTTAAGGGAAAGAAGGAACCATCATTGTGTGATTAATAATTCTTTTTTCAGACATATTGTCATCTTTGTCCTAAACCTTCTGACCAAGAATTAATTCCCATTAGACATTGCAGCTTTCGTCATTCGTGTGTCGCATTGAAATTTTTCCCGTATTAGTACAGAAGTATCATTTGCACAATTGTACTTCTGTCACACTCAAACTCTTGGTACATTTTATTAATGTTTGAATTATGCTCGTGACATTTTTTTAAATTTGATTGAAAAGTTATGGTATCTGCCTGACTGCCTTCTGCTGAAAGAAGCAAGTGAGTTTTGAGGGGGGGGTTGTCTACCAAACTTAGTATAGCTCTAATTGCTCTAATTCTCTTTCCTGATCTGAGGAAGCAATAGGATTGTGCACTTTCAAATATTTTATTAAAACCTCTGCTTGAGTATGATATTTCAGTAATATTTTTAGTGATATTTTATTCTTACTCTTTATTCTTAGACCTCTCCAGATTTATCAAACTGTTCTGTGCAACATATGTTACTAGGGCATACGTATTCCTTCTATGGAATTTAAGAAAATACATTCCTTCCACTGACTGAAAAAAAGCTGGGACTAGACTTGCAAATGTTTCCACAAAATTGTCCATTTTTTTCCCTCTCTCTGTCTCAATCCAGTAAGACTAAAGCATATGAGAGAGAAAAATATTTAGCAAATACTTTTCAGTAACTTAAAAAAATCCAGAGTAAATATTTGAATTCAACTGTTACTTCTACTTTCAGTGAACAAAACAAACTACCCGCGCACAGCTCTTAAAGGGTCTCCTTCTTCCCTTCAGTTAACCTGCAGGTATGACACATTCTAGGAGTATAACATCTAGGCTTCAGTATTTCAAGATTTTTACACGTTTTCCATGATAATGCAGATTTAATTATGGCACTTTATATTCCTTATGTATAACTAACAGCCACTTTGCTGATATATAAAATTACAAATAATGTGAAAATTGAACTAGCTGGGTTGGAGATTCCTCTTGCATGAATTGCAGAAGTATTTTTTTAGTCCTTATCATTGTGACTGTATGAGCTGGACTTCTTCAGCCTTCAGTAGTTATTCTTATTTGTCCGTAAATAATTTTTTCACAAAGCAGAAGGTTGCAGGACATCATTACTTCCATATTATCGTATTTGCTCTATCTGAGATGCATAGTAAAATGCTGTAGATAAAGCAGAAAGATTTAGTCCTAATGATGGTAAAATAGGTAATTTGTGTTTGCAGGAAATTACACTTTAAATAATTAGAAGTTTCTTCATAAGCGAAAAGACCAAACTTCTTCTACTTCCAAGTAAAGGATGGTTGATAGCAACAGAATGTAAGTGCAAAGCAACCACAAAGAATTTCATACACTAAAGCAGCAAGACAGTTTCCGGTTGTATTTTAGTTCTTTAGGCAGCAGGAGAAGATTTACTGCTGTGTAGCAATAAAAGAAGGCTTCTGGCCAGTAGTCTAAGTTTAAAAAGACAAAGAAAAAAAAAAGCAGCTATATTTGGATTTATAATAGAAACCTAGTGTAGGAAGAACATAAGAGATTTCAGTATAAGGCTACCAAAAGGGTAAGAATGAATTTATCGCTTGGGCTTATTACCGAATGACGGTTATCATAGCTGGTAATGTACCAGGCTGCAGAAGATGTGCAACTTCAAAGTTCAAAAAATTAGGAGAAAAATAGTCAAGAGGAAGTCATAAATTGTATAATGTGAATAAAACAGATCCAGAATTTCCATTAATTAGAGATAAGTTAAATCACTTCGTGATGTTTTACTGGCCTACTTCCTCTTAGTAACTTATTTCTTACCTCCTCAGCTGTGCTTATGATCTTGCTATTAATGGTCTAACATATGATAACCATTTTTAAATAACTTTGTTGTTGTTGTTGTTAATGAAAAGCTGACCTATTTTTTTTATCCCTGAGGGTAAACTAAAGCTTTGTCTATTACAACCCAGTAATCAAACTACCCTAGATAAAATGACCTCTTCTGAACTGTGTGGTTAAGGGGAATTGCTAAAATGTGGCTTGTATTTAGTCTTACTTCATTTAACTCCCCTGCTTCTTCCTGTGGTTATGTTGCTGTTCTTATTTCATATTTGGATTGCAGTAGTACCAGGGGCTCAAATTAGAGGCAGAGCCCTACTGTGATAAGTGCTTTGCAAATAAAAACGCGAGGTGGCATAGTTCCTGCTCCAAATAGCATGCCTGAGAGGCCAGGAACGTAGGAAGGAGTAGTATTGACCCCCTAGCAGTGTTGTGCCAAGGATGGTGAAATAGGACAGGATTCAGAACCAGGCATCGTTCAGAGCCAGAAGACGTTTGCCACCCTGTGAGTACCCACAGAATGTATCCAGCACAATTTATCCTTCCATTCTTTTTGTGTTTCTGCATAGTGGTAAATTATTTCCAGCCTACATACCGGCAGACCGTTGTTCTGATTGAAATGGTCAGTTGAACTCAGCCTCTGGTCGTTCTGTTTTCCCACCTACTTTGCTCTTCGGAGCAGAGGTAAGCGTGTACACAGGTCAACTCACACCTACATGCCTATATTTAAGCACCCAAATTGATGCAGAGGCTTTTAAGTTCCTACTGCACTTAAACAGCTTGCTTATGTTCCGCTTACTGTGTTCAGAGAAGTTCGACACTCCCAGGAAGTCACACACATTGTTGGTAGTAGAAGTGTTCCAATCTCCGATTTCATGGGGTAAGTCTACGTCAATATTCAAATATATTAAGTGAAATTTGCACTGGGTATGTTTGCTCCATAATCTTGTTGCATTTTGTCCATATTCCTAACTATATTAATTTCCAGATTGATACTTAATATAATAATAATCATCATCAACACCATAATAATAATCATAATAATAATCACTCTGGCCCTGATCCAGCCTCTACTTGCTTGGCAAAATCTGAACCTTTAAAAGTAAACCAAGAAAGTCCCACGTTGCTACAACCCTGAGGCAGCCAAAACAGAATCTAACTACACACAGCTTTTGGTCAGGCTTAGCTACAGCACGCCATACCAGCCCAGAACGGATCACGTTGTCCTCCCATTTGTCTTGATCTCTTGGGGTCATACTGCATAGATTTCTAAATGCATGGGAAACAACCGGAGGCTTAGAGGAAAAAAGGAAAAATAAGTAAGAGCAGAGGTGATGGATTTCAAACAGACCAACTGGTTTGCCTAGGTGGCTAGTGAACTTGGCTGATCTTATCTGATAAAAGGTTACAGGTTAACAAGATGAAAACAAGCCATTCCAGGATCTACCTAGAACTGCCTCATTTTTAATTTAAAGATTCACATGGTAAAATAAGCACTTAAAGGAGTAATATAATTTAGAATAAGTATCATGCTAAAGGGCATGTTTCTGCATGACTGCCTTTAATAACTACAGTCTACAGCCTAATTCAGCCTTCCAGATTATTGCAGTGTGAGCACTTTTATTTTTTATAGTCGTACAGTGGGCTATTTTATTCTTGCTATAGAAAAAACATGCTTTTTGTTGTTGACTTTTAAAATGGTGATTACTTAATTGGAAACAGATGCTAATGTAAGAGAAAAAAACATTTTAATTAGTACATTTGAGCTGGAATACTTCAGATACCTGGAGAGCTGAAGCAGTTTTAAAACAAAGGGTAGACTTTGTTGCCTATTATTTAACATACAGATCACTGTATCATAGTATAACTAATCAAATGTTAATGAGACCATTGGAAGGTTTGTATTATTTAGTTTGTACATAAACTAACACCGAACAGAAGAAACAAGTGAAATAAGCTTCCATTAAAAATGTTGGTTTTTGCTTGAATAAACTGGTGTTTACCTTGTTTACTTCACCCTGCTCATTACAAAGTCTATTGTACCCTTGTATTTTTTGAGATGTGCGTTTACTTATTATCATAGACATACATGTAAACTAAACTACTATTTCTGTCAGGTGAGTAGAAAGTAACCTGGACATGGTCAGGAATCCTCAAATGACTGACCCACGTGGATGCCACTCAGGAGCATGCAGCCTTGGTGTACTCTAGGCTTGCAAAAGCAGTTGTCTGGGAACTCATTATTTGTGGTTAGCAGTCAGTGCCCAGAAAAAAGGAATTTTGAGCCAGCCAAATGAGTGAAAGAGTGAATTTCATGTATATGTGTGCATGAACCTCAAGTAGACCATTGCATCCCAAATTAATTTAACTTTTTTTTTTCCTTAAAAAGAAAACAAAACAAAACAGAGGACTGTTTTGAGTTGTTTTCACCTTCTAAGAACTTCCATAAAGCTCTCTTTTTTCCTAATTTTTTTAATATTTCTTTTTCGCTCTGAACTTATAGAAACAAAGCAAATGTTTTGGCTTCATGTCAGCAGTATATTAACTTCATAAATTCTTGCATTAGGATGTGATGCACTCTAGAAGTGGTAGCTGAATATTAGTAAAAATCCTAAAACCCCAGGGTATCTTTCTGACAGCTTGGCCTTAAATGGAAATAAAGCACCACATAAAACACTTGTCCGTTACCAGAGAGCATTTGCTGATATGGGTAAGCCTCTGTTTAATTCTGGTCGAAATATCCAGTGTGATTGACAGCCTCTGATTAAAAGCAGCAACACTAAAAATTTGATGTCTATCATCTTCAGGCAGCACAGGTCAGCCCTTCAGGGTAATGTAATATCTGCTGCAAAATTTGGAGAAATCCATTACCTATGATCGGTTCCAGTGTCTGTCTGAGGCAACATTTCTAGGTACAGTTTTCTCAGTTGTCAGCATTTCCACTAGGTTGTGATGGACTCAGCTGTTTTATAGTTTCATTTTGGGGGACTTTGTGTTCACACAGGTCGGTTTATGAGTGTAGAGATAATGGGCAGGATTAAGTTACTTCTGTTTTACCCCAGGATGTTATGACTAAGAAGTTTAACACTGCTCCAGATAAAGAGATGAAAATGCACAAATCTCATGGTGTGCAATTTTTCCCTCACATGCACGTGAAAGGGCAGAAACCACGTGTCTCTCCACATAGTGGACCAAGAGCATTTGTCGACAAAACCTGCTAGTGCCCCAGCCCCTCCTCTAACCTGAGCCTAGAACCAGGTTGAATGAGGGGCTCAGTAAAGGGTCTGTGGTTGGGAACGGCTGGGCTGCAACCCAGCTGCAGGTTGTGGAATAGTTACTGCTCTGATGCTCTGTTCACTGAAGACAACTCCAGAGACTTCCAGTGTTGGTTTAGCTTAGAGAAGTTAGAAAGAAAAATACCTGCACCGTACATACTTTAGTGTTTGTTTTTTTTTTTTCTGTCAGATGTCACATGAGAAGAGTTGCAACTATTGTGACCTAAAAAAAAAATGTTCTGTGGTTGGGAACGGCTGGGCTGCAACCCAGCTGCAGGTTGTGGAATAGTTACTGCTCTGATGCTCTGTTCACTGAAGACAACTCCAGAGACTTCCAGTGTTGGTTTAGCTTAGAGAAGTTAGAAAGAAAAATACCTGCACCGTACATACTTTAGTGTTTGTTTTTTTTTTTCTGTCAGATGTCACATGAGAAGAGTTGCAACTATTGTGACCTAAAAAAAAAATGTAGTACTGGGAAACCTCAATGTGGTTTCAGACCAAAACTTTCATCCTTGATTATGACATGCAAAATGAGGACCTGGAGTGGTGGTGTGCTTCCTAATTACCAGTACCACACCACTTACTGGTAGAAGTCTGTAGTATTAGTGGCATTGTGAAAGAAGTTAAATTATTAGGTGTTACCACACCGTGCGGTAGTACATACTGTACTATAAGCACTGTTACTATACACTTATTACTGGTACTGCATTATTATTCTGTACTCCTCTACGAGTAACTCATTGGAGAAACAATGCTCTCCGTTGTCTAGGCTATAGCGTGTGGGTCACAGGAGATGCCTGTCGTCTCCTGTGCTCCGAGCTGACAGAAAGCGTAATTCCACTGAGTCACTGCTCACCAGTGGAATATCGGAGAGCGTCGTGAGTAGTGTATGACATTAGCCTGGAAAGAGGCTGGACAGATGGGCTCTGCACTGCTCTTACAGCACTCCAGAGATGAGCCCTATACTGATTTTTCACAAATGTCATACCTTTTTCTAAAAAAAATTCTTTTTTTTTTCTTGAGCAGCAAGAGAGGTTAAAAAGTGAGGATTATTTATTTATCTGCAGCAGGATAAAGCATTTTGGATCAGCTCTAGGCCTCACAGTGACGTCCTTTTCAGAACTTTGACTTCTAGAGTGAAATAGATACTTTATATAGAAATATCAAGTATGTAACAGCAGAATAATTAATGTTACTTAAACTATACTTAAATTTCCTGCCTAGTCTACTCCAAGTTTACATCCAGATGATGCGTGAAGCCAATTAAGATGGCATAAATTATATTCAAGTCACTGTAATAATTCATGGGGCACTTTTTTTGTTTTGTTTTCTGTTCCCTTTTAAATAATACCCAAGCCCCAGAAGACTATGGGCATAAATTGACTAGGAAATGGGTGAAAATAATTTTTTTTTATTAATATGTGTTTGTTATTTCAACATCTATTCAAGCTATTTTAATGGCTTTTGAAACTCATAGATTTTAAATGCAACGTATTTTGTATTCTTTCTGTGGACAGCAGGCTGTACAAAATTACTTTTAATACATTTGCAACAATTTATTAATGATTATGATTTTTAAAGTGCTCATTTTATACTTGTTTGAAAAAAATAAGTGTTTTTTATTAGAAGAACAAAGTAGAAAAAAGACAAATATATAATAATTTTTTTTTTATTGAGAGCATTACATAAGGATCCAGTAGGTCATAAATGAAATTTATTCATTCAAGCATATTCATGCCCTTTTTGAGAAGAAATAAGAAAAAAGTATCATTCATGTTCTCCATCAAGGTGAGAAAAAGCCATTTTCCAACAAATTCCAAACAGTTCTAGATCTGAGAAAAAGAAAATACCTTTTGATCTTTGGAATCAAAGAGGTACAACAGCAGGTAAGTCTGTAACTGCAGAACATTTATTTAATCTGTTTATTTCCTGTCTCGGCTTCACTGAGGTATAAATTCATGCAGTTACGTGGACTCAGAATAAGATGGGAAGTATATTTCAAATCTGTTCAGCATTAGTGAGACCAAACGGAAGTAATGTGTCCTGTCTTGGGGCATAGCACTTCAAGAAGGACACGCACTTGTAGCCCACTTGAAGAAAGCCACTAAGACAGCTTCAAAAGATATCAGAGCATATCTTTTGAATAATAAAAAAAAATGAATTAGGGTTGTTCAGCCTAGGGGGAAAAACACAAAAACCAGGACAGTTTTAGTTTTGTTATTTAAAAAATTGTTATTGTAGAAGAGTAGGTATATGTTACTCCATTATATCCATCAAGGAGAAGGTAAGAATAATGGTATTTAACAAGCATGGCTTAGGTTAGACAAAATGAGAGAAAAAATGCTCTAATGCATGGGTAGCTTATCACTGGAATAGAATGCCTGAGCAGGTTAGAGAGTCTCCAGATTTAGGAAGAGTTTAGAGTGGAGTTGACAAGTACCTACTGGGACTGACAGAACTGTGGTTTATTTTGGGGGGATGGAAGAGGATTAGTATATGTCTTGAGGTCCTATCCAGCCTTTTTTTTTTTTTATTTCTTAATTCTGTGAATTCTGATTTTGTTCCCAGCACTACATGTCTCTCTTGACTCAAAATGCCTTTTAGAGAAAGGGAAGATGAAATGGAGACCCAGGTTTATTGATTATATTTATTTGAAAGTTATATCCACCAATGTTACACAACACGTTTTGCAAGTTGCTTGAGCACAAAGTCATCTTACATTTTAGATAATTGATTGAATTATTAATAATTATCGTTACTGTTATTATCACCATTATTACATACATCTATTTTATAAAGATAAACTCTTCTGGAGTCCTGCTGAAATTAATTTCACAGTCTCTTAGGCTGTATAGAGGCAAGTCTACAATTAAAACATAACCAGAGTGGGCTCTCCAGATATTATGATTTTCAAAACTATTTGCTTGTTAGTCAAGTTTTTTTCATAAACATAAATCTTTTTTATATTTCATAAATAAGTTCTCAAGAGATAAGGGAAAGGTTCACACGGAATGAGGCAGTGGAGAGACTGAACTACTACTATGGCTGAGGTAATGTGACAATTTCTTCTTTGGGCAAGAAAGCATCTACTTGTTCATGGTGAAATTAAAAAATAAAATATTCTGTCATTCAAAACCCAAGACAAAATCAGCTGAGAATTTTGGACAAGTCTTCTTGTAATAAGATGGGAATGTTTTCCTATGATATTTAATTTCTTCCAACATCTGCAAGGTAATTATGTCACACATAGTCTCAGAGAGGGTGAAATCAGGTTTTATTCCTGTGCGTTCGTCTCCTAACAGTATGGAAGTGTTTTTATACCATCTTTTGTGGATTGAAGAACCAGCTCCTTAGTTTTTTAATAGGGTGTGTGGAAACCTATTGTGTGTGGAAAACTGTGGTGGGCAGTTTCTTGAGCAGGAGTGTGATACTGAATTTAAGTGAACCTTGTGTCCTTCTCTTAGTATTTACAGCACTTGAAAATGAAGGTTTCACTTCAGTGACAACATAATGATTTGGCAAACTATTCCAGCATATCTAAATTAAAATGTTGAAAGAACAGTCTTTGGCTACTCTACGGAAATTTCATGAAGAGCCAAATGGCAACAGCTCTTTTCTGCCACCATTCTTTATGGTGGCATTCTTAGCAGGTATTTTCATTTGAGAAATGAGTTGACTACAAACTCATTTATCATTCAAGGGACATTTATTCAATCAGTTTACTTGTATGACTGTCGAGGTCAATGGGGAAACTTGTTCTCAGGAGACCTGAACTAAGTGAAAAGACAAAGACTTTATGAATTTTATATTAGCCAGCACTGACAATTCCTCAGTGCTGCTCTGTGTTGATGCTGGACTGCAATACCCTCTAGAATCCTGTTCGCAGGGCACCTACTGTCCCTTGTGTTTGGCGTGGTGGATTATGATGTAATATTGGTTTCCTGCATATTTTTTACTGAGGACATGGATTTTTTTTTTTTACTTAACATAAATGTGAGTGCCCAGAAAGTGAGGTATCATGGAAAATAGAGTTAAAACAATTAATCTGCTTGAAGGCTGGGGAAAGAGAGTTGGGAGGGAAATCCACAGTTGAATATTTGTGCAGCCAGAACAATAAAGAGATCCATACCCTGGGATAAAGCAGTGCAGATCCTTATCTACTGCTGTATTTGCAGGAAAATAAAAGCCGATGGGGACTGTAATGGAGTTTCTAACAGGTTTAGATTTATGGGACACTTGACAATAAAAGATGGAGATTATAGTTATTTATGTTGTTAATGAGGTAGTGTTTCAGACCATAATAGACTCTGTGTTTGATTTTGCATTTTATTCTGGAACATTCAGATGTTCAGTTTTGCTACTTATGTGGGCAGAGGAATCATGGTAAATGACTCCTTAATTCACTAATATTTTGAGATTGCAGTCCTGTGAGCCTACTTTATTAGGCAGATTTTTTTTCTGAATTTTATTGGACAAGTTGGGTTGTATTTAAATTGTGCAATATACTATGCAAAGAGTTAATTATTCCACTAAAGTTCTTGGAGTAATTGGGGATATTTAAGTTTATAGTTCAAAAGTTTGTCACTGTAAAGAAATCCTTGAAATAGACATTTGTTTCTTGCTTTTAATTCAGAGATTGGGAGGGGCTCTTCCTGAATTATGTATTCATCTAATAGTCTGTCATGAAGCAAAGCAATTGTATTTTGCTGTTGTGAATCCAGTAGAAGCCAGACAGTGCTGGTAGATGGATCAAGAGGTCTTTTCTGACCCGTCTTATTAATGTCGTAGCTAATGAAGTTCCACTCACAGAACTGTCTCACTCCAGTAAAATGACTCCACCTTGTTCTGAATTACAGTTCCTGATCTGTAGTGTATGGGACAACTTATCCTTAATTTAAATTAATTTCTTTGTCAAGCACATAAGCCATTTTAGCTCAGTTCTGTGAATGCTTTGCTGAGTTCTACAAAATTGTCAAAAGGTCTCAAAGAATGAAGGTATATGTAATTTATTTTATTTTGTTTTCAACTTTTCTTCACAATTCCTTGCCTTTCTGATGATAGAGTAGAACAGATGTCCTAGAAAGGATGGACTGTGATCTGTGGAAAAAGGATGGTGACATGGGGCAGCTGCTCTAGAGGGAATGATGTAAACTGCTGGCTGGACCTTAAAGGAGATGAAAAGAGCCTCCTGTGGACCAGAGAAGATTAAATTTCCTACAGTTCAGATAGGCCTTAATCGCAAGCAACCCTGGAGCTGACGTGTCTCCAAGGACACAGCAGGTGGGAAGAGTTACTTTTTGCTCTCTTTTCATCCTTTGCTTTGAGTTTATTTGACAAGGGTTAGAGCTGGGCTGGCTCCAGACGAATGACAGATGCTCTCTATTATCTCCTTCCCCCTTTTCCCCTTTCTGAAAGAGGGGAAAGAGAAAAGGAGCAAGGGAGAGAGACTTAGGGATTGGGAAAGAAAACTAAAACTACTTTGATGAGAATAATAACAATAAAATGAACTATGTACAAATATATACAATACCAGTACCAAACCCAACCCTGCAATGGCAATCCCATGGCAATCATGTCACTGTCACCACTGATGCTGGGGAAGGCAGAGGCTGGACTCAGCAGCAGACGGGAACTGGATGCCAGATCTGGATTCCAGAACTGGATTCAGTGGCACTCGGCCTGGGATCAAAGGCAGAGTGGACATGAAGTTCTCCTCAGATGTCGGCCATTGAAGAAGAGGAGAGTGAGGGGGCAAGACCCTCAGCTTTACGCTGAATATGACGTATATGTGGTGTAACACCTTGTCGGTCAGTGTAGGGTCACCTGTCCTGTCCGCTCCTCCCTGCCACTGCACCCCAACGCGACACACGGGATTTAGCAGTGACCTCGGTCTCCATAGGAGCAAGTACAGGCAAGACCCCTTCTGCACACCAGTCCCTGGCAGTGACTGTAAACATCAAGCAGTGTCACTTCTAGAAGCAGACACTGCCTTCAAAAACATGCCGTTAACTCCAGAAAGTGCCATCACTTCGAAGAGACTGAGCTGAAAAGTAAAGCCACTGAACAGAATGAGTTCTGTTCTAGCTCACACCAGGACATTATTTTAAAATATTCTGGTTTTCTCATTTTTACTAAACTGAGAATTTAGGTGTAGAATCTTTCTTTGGGGAGGAGTAGGTCAGGATGGGTCTAGAATATATTTTTCAGCACTCTGGTGACTCAGACCCCGTCATGGTGGGTGAGATTTGTGTTATTATTATCTTCGATACTAATTTTTTTTTTTTTACACTTTGGAAAATGTTAACGTTGTCAAATTAGTAATAAAGCAGGTACATCATTACAGTGCATTTTGTAGCTATTGGAGAGATTTCCTGCAGAAAAACTGTTATGAAACTCGAAGCTGGGGACTCTATCCAGTGCAATTTAAAAATTAGCTTTGAGTACACTTCACATCAGTTCGCTCAGGGTAAGAAATATTTACTTGGTTTCACACTGCTGGAAAAAGCAAAATGGACAGGCTTTTCATTTATATATCAAACTATTATGTTCATGAAACAGGTTTAATCTGAAGCCTGTGGTTGCACTTATGATCGTGCTTCTTTAAGTGTATTTTCCTTATTAGCTGGAATCACAGAAATTTACCCTAGTTTTCCAGAATACTACAGCAGTGTGTACAATGACAAACAAAACCTTTCCCCAACTTCCTAAATTAACTTGGATCAGCAGAAGTCCCTGGCAGGTATTTCACCTTTTAAGCTCATTTAAAATAATTATTTTTAAAGGAAGACTCCAATAAATATATTGCACAATTTGCATAATACTATTCTGAAGCTACTTTCTCATATCCATGTGGTAAAGAGGTGATTCTGCATACTTGGGATTTTACAGCATGGGTTATTCATACTGCCTGTCTTTAGTAAAATGCGTGTTTTAAAAGCACAGGCTCCCAGAAGAGTCGGTGAGAAGAGGTAATTGCCCCTAGACAGCAAATTATGAGTACATCTCTCCTATGGAATTTTATGTTCTTCTTTATGCACCTGTATTACATGTCCAGGATTAGATGATAGACTACTCTTCTTCAACAGCTACTTAGAAAGATCCTTATGCAGCTCAGTAGGGTGGGAATGAGGGTCTACAAAGGAAAAGCTTGAATAAATTGCCTCAGGTGAATAAAGGATGGTTTATTTTTATTTCTTTTTTTTTTAATTGTCATCAGAACATAGTGGAATTAAATATAGTCTGAAATAGACAACACTCATTTTGGGAGAAGGACCTTGAAACGAAATTCTAATAAACTTCCCTGGTTTCAGACAATGTTAATGGTTTTATGCAATAAGATTTTCTTTTAAAAATTTGATAACTTCAAAGTTTCATTAGTTTGGTCTGTTGAAAACATTGAATTGCATGAGGAGTTATCTCCAAATATAAGTTTAGAAGTCTTAGCAGAAAAAAAAATTGAAAAAGATAAATAATTAAAAATAGTAACCAAACCCCAATAAACGATTATTTAATATAAGATCAAAGTAAAAGCAAAGAAGGAACAAAGCCGAAATTGTGTATTTAAAAAAAAAAAAGGTTAAGTAGACTTTTAAGTTTAAATAGAATTAATGCTTTTTTATGGGTAGCAGTTACTCCTGGGGAGATTCCAACTGGACACAAGATGAACATTTTTCACAATAAGAACCATCAGCCATTGGAATAATCTCCCCAGGAAAGTGGTGGATTCTCCAACACGGACACTTTTAAGATTCAGCTGGACAGGGTGCTGGGCCGTCTTGCCTAGACCGTGCTTTTACCAAGAATAATTGCACCAGATGATCCTTGAGGTCTCTTCTAACCTGGTATTCTCCAATTCCACTATTCTTTTTAAGTTGGGGAAACTGAATCATAGAGTTATAAAGGGAAGGACTGATATAATTGAAAACTTTAGCAAAGTATGTAAAAGTTTCACAAGGTCTAGACCAAAATTTTTTGTTATATAATTGCATTTATTTCTGATTGTGTTGAATATATATGATGAGAATTACAGTGTTTGCTCTATATTAACAAAATCTGTCATAAAAATTGCTACTTTTAACTAAAAATGTATTTTCAAAGATGCTATATTAAAAGCAAATGACATAGACATAGCTATTGGGATCAGGCACAAATAAAGCACAGAGTTTCTTTGGGGATTTTGCTTTTTCATAAATGGTATAACTGCCCACATTTCATGATGGTGCTTTATTTACCCTGAACACAATTTCTCTTGAAAGGAAGTGAAGATGGAGTTTCTCATAAAAGATTACATCTAGTGCCTTCTGGTTTAAAAAAAATAAAAAAAAAAAAATTGGTGCTAAAGGCTAAAAAGCTTTATTGAAATTCTAAAGAAGAAATCTGCAAAAGCTCGGTGCTTCAGGCTTCTTATCAGGTACCTGCATTTGGGCATCCTGACACTCTATAATTGAAATTCATTGCTCAGCCTTTAGTCTATAAAAATGGTGTGCTGTCATTAGCACTGACTGCTTGCTGTATTCTCTTGTCGCTCCTTAGGCCGGTTTAAACCATCTTGGATGAAATAGCCTATTTCATGTGAGACCCCTGAGTTTGCCATTGTTAAAGCAGAAGGTGAGTGCAGCGTTTAGCAATGCACTGAAGTGTAATTTAATAGAATTGCTAAGAAAGATGAGAGGTTTTTCTTATACACCTGCCTTTCCCATTCTGATTTTGGAGTGGTTTTCAGGGGTCTTCCTTAAGAATCCCATGTCATTGCTAACGTTTTTAAAATTAAATTTTAATTTAACCATCTAATACACTTGAAGCAATTAGTTTTCTCCCCTACACGCCACACCTACAGCAACTTGAGATGGCAGGAGTATAATTCTTGGAGGCACCTGTTCTAAAAACAGGGGCAAAGGTGCAGTTGGCTTGCCATCTTTGACTGAATCAGCAGATCTGTCTCAGCTGATGTCTGAAAATAGGGTTAAGGTTTTCTCCTAAAATATACCCAGAATTGAACCCATGCTGAGGCAGAAATCTTCCTTCTCTTATTATCTCTATCCTGTTCTCTTTATCTGGAAAGGAAAAACATTTTCATCCTTCATCACCTTTTAATTGAGATTAATTTTGTGAGCCACTTATGGCAGAGAGTGTAGGAGGAGAGTCTCCACCGGGTATGTAGTCTCTTCAGCTACACTGAGATCATAGAAATTTGAAGGAGTAATGCTCAAATAAATAAACAACTTACAAACTGCATGTATTAGATTTTCATCCTTAAATTTAACTCTGGCTGGGGCCCTAAATCTAAAACTGCTTTACAGTCCATTTACAGAAAGAGAAATTGGCAGAAATTGGCAGAAATTTGCGGGAATTCCCACCTTACCAGGAGATTTCTGACATTCAATTTGGATGATGTATTACAAGATCAACTGCTTTCTAACTTCATTTTTCCATTATTTGCAGCAGAAATGTTATTAGATATGGATTTAAGTAATGTGATTACCAGCGAGTAGTAATTTTTAAGTATCTGTGTGGGAGCTTCTTGAGGAATTATTGCACTACTGAAATCAAACCATGATTCAGATTTAAACCTAGTCTTACCCTAAGCTATCCTGAATACTATCAACGTCTTCCTATCCCTTCAGAAAAAAAAATGATGAGGTAAAATACTTTAGGTAATGGCATGCTTCCTATTTTATGTGTCCTGATGAACTAAACCAAGAGAATTAAAAAAGGAATCAAAACTTCCTACACATTTTGAAGAAGTATAAAAAAGGCTATTGATCCAAGTTTGGGAACTAATCTTGGCATAGTGGTCAGGTTTGAGTTAATATTCTGCATAATATGTAACTGAGGACTTCCTGTGAGGAACAGGTAATCAGTATTTTTTCTATCCATCCTCTGAGGTGATGCAGCATTCTGTTGCCTTCTGACCCGCTGCTGTTCTGAGATGATTGGCTGAGCTGATGGTTTTAGTGACTTTTCTATGGTAAACATTTGAATTGGCTTTTGGTTGCTGTGCTGGTGATTTGTTCCATTTAATTGCGCCCTGTAATAGTTGCTAAACAACATTTTATTTAGGGTTCAATTGAGAAACTCACCCACAAGCTCAGAGTGAGTTAATCTGTGAGAACAGTGAAGCCCCAGCAAGGCAAACTCGGATGCACTTTAGCTCTCTCACTGACAGGCAGAAGAGTTTCCAGACCACTAATCACTATGATCACTGGTTGCTTTCTCTTCTGTTCCGAGTGGTTTGGATTCTGCCTGGTTTATTACCTCAATTGCTCCTACAATGCCCGCAGCTGCCATCCTCTCTCTGTTACTGTCAGCATGGGTTTGTGTTGCTATTTCTTTAGTGAGATTTGTGTCATGTCCAGGAGACCTAATAGTTCTTCAGTTTCCTCATCTGCTTGTGGTTCTGGCATTATACCTGAGTCTCTCCCACTCCTCCTCCCCAAATCCCAGATTGTGGTACACAGCTGCCCTGCACCCAGGCACACCAGAACTCTGTGTCCCTGCAGATCGTCCCTTGGTGTGTCACGAGGGCTAAGATAAGGGGACTAGGAGCAAGATGATGCTGTGAAATTTGAACATTGAGTCTTCATTTCAGTTCCCATATGGAACAAATGTGTTTGTCTTCATTTATCTCTGTTGTCTGATCTTCTGTTAGGAGAAGCAGTAATTCCCCAAGGACTGTGGCATCAGCTGCTACTCTTCCAGGGAATTTTGAGTTTTGGCCTTGCAGAAAATTATCTCCTTCCTTCAAATCTTCCTCAGGTTGCTATTGCTCACTGCATTATTAGAATTAGTCGTAGCAAATGAGCCTTTTAGGGGCAGAGGTTTGTAATAGTTGGGGGTGTGGGTTTTTTTCCTTCCTATGGAAAATTTCCTTAGCTAAGGTAAGATTTTTGCTGCATTTCCAAGTGTAGTCAGACATCCAGCTGACAGCAGAGAACTTCTATAACATCTACATCAACACAGACATGTCTCAAAAATAGTTTTGTTTCAACATTCAGTAGGCTTATTTCAAATACAGAACGAATTGAAAGAGCCAACATTTCTACAGTCATTTCCTTCTGAGCAGAAGGAAGCCTTTGTATTTTTGTTGCAGCTTTTTACAGGGAAAAGAAATGTACGTATTTAGGTTGTTCAGCTGACAGGCTTTGGAAGGTAATGGCATTGTGTTAATGTTTCAGGGTTCCTGTTAATACACCTGTATTTTAGTAGCAGAGTGATAATTGCTGGTTAGACTTTCTTCAGATTCACATCTGGAGCACTTGAACAATGCCTGGTGGTAGATGTTAGATTAGAGCAAGAGCAGACAACTGAGGGTATAAATATGTTGCTGTACATTGTATCTACTGGGGGTTTTGTAACAAATTAGTAAGATAACGTAAAAAATTATAAAAACACTTGGATTACTTGCATCTTTTTTGTTTGGTTGGTTTGGGTTTTTTAAAATTCTATAGTTGAAAAGTAGTTTTGAAAGAACACAAAGTGGAAAGGGAGGTTTGTGGTGATGGGAATATTTGCTTTATTCTATAGTTATACCATTGTAACTGTTTATTTCAACAGTTTCATCCTAACCTGCAGGGCCATAGAGAAAAGCCCTGATTTATGGTGTTCCAAAATGATCTGTAAAGATTGGCTGTTGTCGTCTTTTGTGGGGTTTCGGTTGTTTGAGGTTGGTTGGTTGGTTTAAATATAGTAGTTCTTTCTACAATACTAGAATCTGATTTGCTACGTGCTGGAATCTCTTGAAAAAATTTAAAGGTCCTACATAATTGGTACAGAAATACACTCGGAGAAAACCAGTTTGGACTCTATAAAATCAGAATGGACGGGATGCTTTTTCTGTGATTCGTAAGCTGAGAACACTTGGGTCTGATCTTGGCTCTGAGATAATTTGAGTGGAGCAGAACTATCAGCTGTGATGGGAAGAGTTGCAGTTCAGGTGACATTCCCAAACTACCTGTCACAATCTGTTCAGTCCTGAGAAATTCCTGGGAAAAAATATTCCAATGTTGCTGTAGTCCTTGAAGGATAGAATGACCAGGACAGTCTTTTAAAACTGGAACTTTAGCTTTTCTGTGCTTCAGCTGTACTCCATACATGGAGATAACAGTACTACTCTTATGGGTGAGAACAGTTTAGATTGCAAGAATTATAAATATTGTATTAACATCAGCCATTGAAACACCTGAGCTAGAAGTATTGAAATTACAAAAATGCAAAAGTATTGAAGAATATGATCTGTACAATGAGACCAGTGGTATTCCCAACATCCAGATAAACCGTCATGGGAAGGATATAGTCCATAATGCTGGAGAAAGGGGGACAAGGTGGAAATCTGCTGTTAAATAAAAAAGTTTAATATCAAATGGTGTATTTTTAAATAGCAACAGCTCCTGTGTTATCCTGGGCATCCATTTACTACTATTGGCAGTTAAAGTCCTGAGGGTGAGCTTTTAATGCTTTACATTAAAGAACTATTCTCGTATAGCACATTTGCCTTCCAGCCTCTGCAAATAAATAACAAGTGTGCCATACATCACGGTCAAGTGAGTTCCACTGCCAAATGGGTAAAACCGCCTGGACCATTTTTTGTAGTACTGGAATAGGATACATTTATTACATCCATTATAGACAGCATAGTGATTTAAGAGCCAAAGAGGTGTCATTTATATAATGTTACAATTCCTCTTAACTCTGAGAAATAAAATAAGCAAGGATCCAAACCGGCTCCACATCCGTACTGCTACCCCACAAAAATGGACGTCGCTATAAACCTAGATGGCCATCTGGAGCTGAACATTACAGGAAGACACTTCCACACTGTATCATGTTGCCTGACTTGAATGTTCTCAAACTTTCTGCTTTTTGAAGCATGACTATAGATAAAATTTCTTGCATTTTTCCTTCCTTTAAAAATTAGAAAAACTTTGACAGTTGCAGATAACTGTTCACTGTACCACTGCAAAACTCTTTGTTTCAGAGATAACAGACCACAGCTGCTTCAGTGAGCACTCATCGCTGGATCAGACATGTTGGTGCACCCATGCTGCTTTCTGTCCTTGCCGCTGCTCATGCTAGAGAACGTGCTCTAACGTACGAGCCAAGGTGTGTTACTAATAGTACTCATTTTTCTGTTGTCATAGCATCGGTGTGATCCGATCTTTGAACGGGGCTCTGTAGAGACAAAGCTACAGATACCCAACTTCAAAACAAGAGATAACTGAGGGAAATAAATGTTCCAAATAGTAGAGTGTGTTCTGATAAGTACTTGGGAGACCTTACAGGGAGACTGCAACAGAGATTACACCAAGAAAGGGAAGTAATTGCTAGAGGTGTTGGTGTATTTTCTGAATGTACTTGTTCATCACCAGAGTTATAGGAAAATTGTTCAAATTGCACATCTTGCAGACATTTGCAGAAATCACCAAGTGATGTGGGGGTGTTACATCTGTTCATGGCTAAGGATGGCCTTCAAAAGTACATTTTTACTTGCTTACTCAAAGTCATTTATAGAGTGATACCTGCTTCTTTGCAAGGTAAAAAGTCAGAAATCTTAAGACGAACTGCTTCATCATTTTTAATGCTGTTGAATTTTCACTTTGAATTTCACTGTAGGTTTAGAAAATTACATCCTATTCTCTGTGTGCTCTCTACAGGGGCCTGTTAAGTCTCTGAACACAAGAAACTTGCTCAATTTCCCTGGGACTAGTGATCTTATTACATGCTGTTCGTTGAATTAATCCTCCTGGGAACCATTTAATTTCTTTAGCCCTTAAAACTTTCAGAGCTTCATATTATTATGGAAGGTTTAACTGAACTAAAGTTGTTAGGACAAGGATTAATTTTGCAGACCCCATCTTAACTGCCTTGTCAGGCTACCTGTATTTGCCCTCCAGTGCATAAAATTGAGAGTCTGAAAAGTACACCTGCCAAACGCCTACTTTTTAAAATATGGGAGGTGGGGAGAGGAAATTGTGTAACGTCAGTATGTGAATCGATGTGTCAGTATAATCAGGTGTGTCGCTTAACACCTCTACCTGTTGCATTATCTCTTCCCAGACTCCTTTTAAAGGGTGCCAGGACCTGCTGCTTTAACTGCACCCCTCAGTGACGGTTGTATTCCACTTCCCAGTAAGAGCCTCACTCTGTGTCCTGCAGCTTGAGCAGGATCGTTTTTCGCTTGTGGATGCATTCCTGTTTAGGGAGGAAATTATTTCTTCCCATTGCCAAGTGGGGTCTCTCATTCACAGCGTGCGGTTCTTTTGCTTCATAAAGCTGCAGAGTCTTTATTGTTAGCAAGAAGAAATTGGGTATAATCCCCCTTGCCCTGTCACAATGGCTTCTCATCTCAATTGCAGCAGAGATGCTCTGTGGCAGCGCAGGACCTACAACATAAATGGATGGTGCTCACAGGACTTTCCTTAATGGGTAGTTTGAGTCGCTCTAGAGTTATTTTGCACAAAGCTGTCTTTACGCAAGGAAGAATCTGGGCTATTTGGTGGGCTCTGCAAGCATTGGTAGTAGTGCCAGGGTGTAAATCAGATTAGGACAATTGACTTCAATGGGAGATTTGATAGAGTGAAAAATGGAAGCTCAGGCTCTAAACAGAAGAGTGTGTGTGTTTGTGTATTCAAAACTTTCTCGCAAAATGAATTTTAGTGTAAGATACATAATGTATGTCTACCATATTAGAAGTCTTGGAATGTAGATTAATAACATGCTCAGTATAGATTTCTCTGTATGTATACTATGCATCTCTTAATTTTCATTTCTATAGTAACGGAAATCTCCTTCATAATTCCAGCTCAAGAAAGATGACAGGACTCAGAAAAGCTAACCTTGCAAAGCATTCTTTCCTTCCAAAACCAACAAAAAATTACAAAGGTATAACTATACAGTACATCCTTTATACTACACAGAATTTTCAGGGAAAACATTTGTCATTCAGTTGTGGTCTCTAATCACGCAGTGAATATGCGGGTGATGCAAGTGATTTAACCTTAGCAGGCCTCTCAGACATATTCCCAGTCAGGAACATAACAGATCACGTTAGTTACTACATCAAAATCACTTTTGATTTTCAAAATACTTAGGGATGCTGTTACCTTGGCCTATTTGTGTAGTCCTGTTCATATTTTTTCATATTTCATATATTTTCATATTTTATAGGCCTTCATGTTTTTAAAATTGGGTGTACGATGTCTCAAGATCATACAGTGGACAGTGCTTATTAGATAATCTGCCATCCTGCAAATAATAACTGTCCCTCTGTTGTACCTCCACTGTTGTTTCTTTGATCTACTTTAAAATATGAAAAACAACTCTCTTGACAAGATGGTTCAGAGTTAAATACTTTCATCTTTGCAAGTTTTCTTTAACATTGAAACCAGTGTGACTAATGTAGAGGTTTTTGGGTGATCCAGACAGGGTAAGACATGGATCAGCTGGGGTTGCTGAAGCCAAATTCATGGTGTATCATGGAAAAGGAGCTGGGGATATTGGTGAGCAGTGGCTGAATGAGCCAGCAGCGTGCCCAGGCGGCCAAGAAGGCCAATGGCATCCTGGCTTGTGCCAGCAATAGTGTGGCCAGCAGGAGCAGGGAAGTAATTGTCCCCCCGTACTCAGCATTGGTGAGGCCACACCTTGAATACTGTGTCGAGTTTTGGCCCCTTCACTACAAGGACATTGAGGTGCTGGAGCGTGTCCAGAGAAGAGCAATGAAGCTGATGAAGAATTTAGAGGACAAGTCAGGAGAGAAGCAGCTGAGGGAACTGGAGTTGTTTAGCCTGGAGAAAAGGAGGCTCAGAGACCTTCTCACTACAACTCCCTGAATGGAAGTTGTAGCAAGGTGGTTGTTGGTCTCTTCTCCCAGATAACAAGCATCCAGACAAGAGGAAATGACCTGAAGTTGTGCCGGGGGATGTTTAGGTTAGATATTAGGCAAAAATTCTACACGGAAAGGGTTGTGAAGCCCTGGAACGGGCTGCCCAGGGCAATTTGGAGTCGCCATCCCTTGAGGTACTTGAAAGATGTGTAGATGTGGTGCTGAGGGACATGGCTTAGTGGTGATCTGGCAGTGCTGGTTGGACTTTCTGCATCTTGACTGCTTTGGGGGCTTTAAATTCTGCCCAAACAGTATTTCTAGGTAGAAAAGGAGAAGAAAACCCGGAAGTTTGGTAGCCTCTAGAGAAAGGAACTGGATAACTCACAAGCACTGCTACGGACCATGTCAGAGGCTGTCTGCTGAGGAGCTGACATTGCTATTCCTGAGGCAGTAAGAAACAGTTGATTGGTCTTAAAGAAAGATAATTCTGGTTTTATAAAAGGATAAAGTGAACTCTCAACGTGTTTTAATCAAATAGCAAACAGCAGTGTCATATTAGCTAATAAATTCACCAAGAATTTAGGGAATTTAATCCATTAATCTTAAATCTCTGCATAGACAGGAAGTCATTGAGATAATGAGTCACCTGAGGCAATAAGATTCAGTAGAAATCAAGCAGCTAATTTTTGTCTGTGCCTGTGAATATTTCTTTCAGGAATCCTATCTCTTTCTCTTGAGAGAAGTATTATTAGCACCTTCTGCACTGCTTTCATGTCAGAAAGCTTGAGGAACCACATCTAGGGCTAGGACTGTGCTTTTGCAGGCATTCATGTCTAGTTTTTTGATGGTGAGTAATTAATGAAAATATGTTGGACAAATATTCAGTTTAAACTTGGCTATTTGTTTTAACATTTAAATTCTTCAGCAATCTGAAGCATGTTTCTGTCTGCGTTTGTAAACTGCGGAGTCGGAACATACTTTATTTTTAAGTAATCCTTTGTTCAGAGGACCCCACATATTTTACTGGTTCAGTTCCCAGGTTGTTGTTGAGTAATCTTGTGGAGGGTTTCTTTATCTACTTTTGTTAATGGTTTTCCCAGTGGAAGAAGCACCTACTACTTCTCTTTTTTTCCAGTCTAGTCTTCAAGTAATTGCACCAAATACAGCTTCTTTTCCTCTTACCATATTTGGCTTTTGTATTATCAGGTTCTACGCAATAGCTTAGAATCAAATTGCTAAAAGATGATGTATCAGAGTGTGCTTGTGTATGTGTGGTGGGGTGATGTGGTGGAATTCAGATATAGCAGCAGGGAAAAAATCAGTGTTTATCATGATCTTTTCTCAGTGTGAAATGGACTGAGAAAGGATGTTATGTAGCATGAAATCATGTAGAATGACCTTGAAAAAATGTAGTAAGTAATCAAGAGCATTCTGTCTGAGCCTGCAGATTTATTATAGTGCAAAGATGCTGTGAGTTCACCTATTATACTACTAAGCAAACAGAGGATTTATAATGGACATCTGCGTGATTAAAAGCTCAGTCCCCAGAGAGTGGTGAACACCTCATAATTTACAAATAGAAAAACCGTGACTGAGACGTTAAAGACATTCCTCATGCTTGGAATTAATTTCATATTAAGGGAGTTTAGAATGTGGCTTCTTTCTTAATGGTGTAGGGAGTGATTAAATCCTTGTTAAATCTATTGTATGGTTTTGTTTTTACTTTCTGCTTCTGAGTGTATGCATCAGATTATTCTGGAAGGTTTGCATGCAAAAGAGACTTAGTAAGGAGTCCTGTCATTTCACAGAGGCTATGTGAAGGTTATGAATTTGTTCTTTGTCTACCATCACAGGACTAATGTTTATCACTCTGTTGTCCTCATTCTGGTCACAATTCCTACATCTGCTTAAATTCCATCCTGTACCTCTGTCCAAGAAAGATAATATTTCTTAAAGATTCAACTGGACGATAATGTGCATCTTTGCTAAATAAACTTGGGGTGAGCATGTAGGATACTCACTTGTGGATGAAATTAATTTTGAAAAGTGTTCTTACAATAAACTGGCTGTTTCCACAGGGATAGTACAGAGCAATATGTCAAATCTATTCCATTCTGGAATATTTTCAGATGCTTTGGAAAACTGCAAGTGACTGACACGACTGGACGTTTTTAAAATATCTGAACATGGTGTATACAAGATTCTTCCATATTTGGGAGAACAGGAAAATGTAATCTTGCTCTTTCCATTAGTTAAAAATTAATTTGCTTTAGAAGCACTTCTGCTTTTTCAGGTTCAGCTCTCTGTCACATAGTTTTTGTTCTATTTTCATTTATCAGTGTCAATCTGATGATTTTCAGCTGACATCATGCTCTCCTCTGCCTACATGGCCTACTCTGCAAGTCTTAATGCTAATTTTTATGTGAGTCTTAATGTCTTCTGCTTATCAAAAATCAGCTGCTAAATGAATAAATCAGTATGACAGGTGATTCACTGTTTTCCAACGTTTTCATAGTGCTCATAGATGGTAATTATCCTGCAGTTGTCTCAAGGAATGCTAATAACATCATGTGGCGTTTTTGTGTATTTTCATAACCAAAACCTGCCTCAAAATGCAATTCTTTCTTGCCATCATTCACCATTGACTCTCAGGTACCACAAGCTACTGTATGAGTTGGAGTAACTTTGAATTAGATACCCATTTTGTTTCAACACAAGCATTAGAAATATTTCATGTATTTGGAAAAATCTTTTGATAAATATAAAGAATGTTTTCAAGGTACCCGCTTATAATCGAAGAGTTAAGAATATCAGGTTGCAATGGTAGATCTGGATTGCATATAGATTTTTTTTTTTTCTCCGTCAGCTATGATGTTATGCATGTTTCTTAGAGAAAGTCCATTGTTTTATTTTGGAATTTGTAAGTCAGAATAGATTTCTCTCTTTTCCTGTTAAAAAATAATTTGTCTGATTTTCTTAGGCAATATTGTAGTATTAACGATATGGAAAAGGTTTAGCTTTGAACTTTTTTCTGCACACTAGAAAATGTTACTTTGAATTTTTTATTTTTTAAACTGAGTGCTTTACCTACATACGCATTGCAGGAAAAAGTAAAAATGCAATTTCATTCCTCTCACCTGTCATAAATGAACATTTTTTGGCTGTGCTGCAGTAAGAGGAAATAATAGTGGCTTACATTTATCTGGAGGTTGACAATCTTTTCAAATGTTTGCTTCAAAGAGGCTCAGACAGAGTCACCCAGACCACTTTTTCATAATCACCTACCTTGATGTACTGCATTTAAACATACTGCAGTAGCAGCCTGAAGTGGTAAGGATCAAAATATTTGACATTTCTGAAAATTTGTGCCTTAACGTCCACTATAGTGTCACTAAGAAGGATCATTCACAGCAGTTTCTTGTAAAGATTGTATAAATGGCAGGTGACTTAACTGTGTCCTCAGTCACGGGAGGGCACGTAGTTCACAATCGTAAGGAGCAGTCCCTGAACAAAAGTAATCTTCTCAAGCTATTGCTTTCCCTATCATTAGATTAACTGTGGGACCATTAAATATTGGGACTAAATGCAAATCTCTCTCCTTTTCTTCTGTGGTGACATGCTGTGATTCACATTTGTGGCTGGCTGCATGTTTTCTCCTTTTCATCCTGGCTGTTCTGCATGGCAGAATTACGACGATTCCATTATATTACCAATCTTCCTCAGCGCCATGATTTCAGTATAAGTGATTTAGTTTTCCATGTCATATAGATGCAGCACTATACAGCCCTTATGCAGGTGAAATTTGAATTACCCATAAGCATCTCCAGTCAAAATTCCTCATAAAATACAGATTTCAATTAAGGTTTCTGATTTCCGATCATAAGAATGTAAAAAGTGTTATATTCTGAACTTCTCTGGAATAGGCAACGAGTAATTCCACTACAGCTCCATTATATTTTTAAAAATTACCTGCCCTCTGTTGTGACACAACTCCCGCAGTACAGCAGCATAGACATATAAATACCTTCTAAACTTTCTATCGACGAATATTGTTTTCTGTCATCACAATTGCACCATGAAATATGAAAGTTCCATTTCCTCTTCATTTCCTTTTAATAAAACTTCTGTTCATTTCATTTCTGAAAAGAGATTGGATCTAAATTACTTTGACTCCTTCTGGCCTAACTTTGGTGAATGTTTCGAGACAGAATTTGAAACGCTTTTAAAACCCACCAAGGAGATTAAGGGCTGTGTTCCGGGGTTTTGTACTTACATTCTCATCTCTCTTTCAATACAAGTCTTTTGCATTTAGAAATGGCAGTATTGATTCCAGGACATTGTTACAAGAAGCATAAATATTGTGCCCACTGCCATAGCTGCTGTTTAAACCTTAACATTTCCAAACAGCAATTTTTTGTTTAAACAGTAGACAAGGGAGTTAACTGCAAAAGTAAATTTGCCAGATTAATTTTCATCAAAAGCCCTTTTACTTTATGATACTTATGCAGCCTTTCCCAGTTTGCATAGATAACGTTTGGAGGGATGGGAACTGGATGATCTTTACCATTGTGCCTACCAGTGGTCTGTTAATGATCAAGTTAATGGGATTAAACCCGGGGAAAAAAATAAATTGGCTAAATCAAGTGCAGATTTCACAGGCTGGCTCTCCGTGCAAATTGTATCTTTCCTCTTTTGGTTTTCTTGGATATAGCATGGAAGCTTTTCCTAAAATTACAGCATTGACTCAGAGTAAGCTCGGTTTATATACTAATAGTTTAGGCTTATGGGTCATCGACTGTGTCTGTTCACTGAAGTTAGAGGTTTCTGGGCTAAATAACATCCTCCAACACAACAGGTTAGAAGCCAGCCATTCTCATACACTGAATGTTTCATATTGTTCATTCACTTCAGTTAACAGTATAGCGCATGCTGAATGGAATTGTTGGAATTTCTGCTTAAACCAACCTGACAGAAATATAGTATTTCCAAGTATTTCAGCAAATGTATCATGACTGTTAGAGGCATAAATAGTAACAGTTGTTTCAGTGTGCGTTTCATGCACATGTGCATTTGCATTAGTGACAGAATACATATACTCAGAATTCTTTTCAGCTTTGCAGTGAGATCAAGAAACAGTGTGATGCAGGCACTGAATGTCCCTGCCGTTCTGGAACTGGTCTTTCATCAGCTGGGATTGCCTGGTATGACTGACAAGGAGTCTTTATTCATAGTTGCTCTTTGGGCAAATCACAGCTCTCTGATTTTTTGTGATGCATAAATCCAGGCTGGAGAAGGGGTTTTGTTTGTGCTGAAGCTCAGTATTTGCAGAGCCAGCTTTTGCGTGTGCTTTAAGGAGCACTGTCGCTGGAGACCACAGACTCTTGAATTGCTTCAGAACGTGAAGCTGAGACTGCTCTATTGTGGATGAACTTACCTCTGTGTGCCAGTGAGGCACATCTGAAAGTGATACCCAAACAATTATTTACTGCAGTCAGTCCATCTACATTTATAATAGTGCACTGCATAACATGTTTAGAATTAATATTCTAATGTGGAGATGTGAACGGAAGATTTTGTCAAACGTTTCCCATTCCCTCCGTTAAATTGATAATGAGTTTGAATTCTGCAGAAGTCATGTAAGACAATATGTTGGCTCCACAACAATGCAATTATAGCTGTGTAAAACTATTCCAACAACTCTCTTGTGCACATGAAATCAAAAAACTTTGGAACAGTATTTCATCTAATTTCCAATGTGTAATTGAGAAATGTGCTCTTAATTTTCTTTGTTCTTGGTTGGCAAAATATTACAAAAGAACCCCTTCATCTGACAGTCTTGGGTTGGTTGGGGGAGAAAAGAGAAGCAGGACCTCAGACCTCAATTTCACTTATTATAATAAATCAATTTCATACTCATTTGTGTTTAATCTCCATTGGAAATTTACATTATCCAATCAGAACTGAAAAAGTCCCTCAGGGGAGATCAAGTGTCACATAAAAATTCAACAGAAATTCATGCAATGAATCAGTAAAAGTACAACTCATATATGGAGATTTTAAACCCATCTAAATTCTATTTAAAAACTCTAAATCCAATTTTAGACAGAACAAGAAGGAAGCTTGGGAACTGTAACATCCCTAAGAGGACCCTCAAAGTGCACATACTAATATTTAATCATTATGCTTTTTGTATGTCCAAATTAAGTAGTTTAACTGAAGTAAGTACAGCTTTCATTTATACTTTTTCTCTTGACAAGGAGCAGTTTTATAGAGACAACATTATATCATCATAATCTTTAAATATTTAGCTGGTAAAAAATATATTCTGTACGTTGTAGGCGACTTTTTAGCCTATTGAATTAAAATTTGCAGTATATGTGATAGGAGAAGGGTTATGTGATTTACAGTGGATCTAGATATTATTTCCTGAGATTTGAGCATATGCATATGTCCTATTTGAAAAACAGAGAAGCAGCAGGAGAGATGAAAAAGGAGGAAGAAGCAGACAAATGACAATGGAAAAAGCAAAAGCTATCTGCAGTGGATGAATTAGTAAATTCTAAATGATGGTTATACAATTTCTACCTTGAAATGAGAAAAAGATGTGAAGTAATGGTGGATTGCTTCCTGTTCAGCAGCAGTCAAAAAGGAAGACAGAGCATTAAAACCAGTTAGGTCTGGTAGGTTTACAAAATCAACCGTTCATGAAGAAGCAAGAAGCAGTGAGATGCCTGTGGTCCTATACAGCTCCACTTCAGATGGGCAACTGCTCTGAAATCATTTACTGATCTAAGTGCTGCTTTTTATCTTTTGAACTTTTAGGATGTTGCTTATCTCATTAAAGAAGTAGCACTGAAACAAAAGACGGAGCCTAGAATATTTGTTTAATATAAACAAGTAATGCTGGAAAAATTGGAATGGGAAAATAGTCTTCTGGGACAGTTGAACCACAGTATTTGCTTCACTTTTGTGGTCTTTGAGTTCAAGATAGCTTCCCCTCACTCAACTAATGCATCTGTGGTTGGTATCCATGATAAAGCTATTCTTTAAAGCTCTAGCTACGGTGTAGAAAAAAGGAAGGGAGAATAAACCAGAAACCCATTGTATCAAAATGATTGCATATACAAATGTCTTGGCTTAAAACATTATTTTAAAACTCCAAATGTTCATATATTCTGGAAAGTGAGAACTAAAATATAAAAGTACATTAAAAGAAACATTTTTGGTTAAAACATCTTATTTGAACTAATTTGAATTGTTTGTTTTTTAAGAACAACACTGCAAGTGTAATTAACCTCTTGGTCTCTCCATATTTGTATCCCTGAGTTTAAAAAACCTGTGAAATAATTTCATTGTTGCTTTGAAAGAAGTTGTTCTGTAGGGAAGGCTCATTATAACCGGCACATTACTGTGGCCCACATCTCTCTGTTATTTCCTCAAAATATGAATCACACATAATCAAAATAGTCAGGGTTTCTTTATTACCTTTGGATTATTTTAGGGAAAGCAACAGATGGTGGTATTTGAATTGCCCAGATACAGAAAATACAGATTTGCACCATCAGTCTGTCTTTGTGCCTGGTTTGCCATTTTACAGACATAATTCAAAATAATTAGGGAAGTATTTAAGTGCCTGCTAAAGTACAAAAATGGATTGATAATATATGCTTGAAGTTATTCATCTGGTCGGAATCTTCCTGAAGTCAGTACTTACAGTGGATAAACCCTTACGCTTTTGACACAAGGTAGGACTCTATCTTCTACATTTATTTCAAATCCTATGCATTTAGCACCAGACAGGACTAACACTTACTCAAGGAAGAAAATTTAAGCTTTTGAATGTTCTACTCTGAGGAAATTAGAGCTGTCTAGTTCTCATTTTTACAGTTTATACTTCCTTTTTCCTTTCTTCTTCCTCCTAAAACCATTCCTTTTTTGAGGAAGAAAACAGATAGTCTTGCCTGTGAGAATAGGAAAACCTGTGCTGAATCGAGAAGCTGCAATTCTTGGCTGGTACAGGGTGCTTGCATTAATCAGATCTGTCACACAGCACAGGGGTATAGAGCCACGTCGAAATTAGATCTATTCTACTTTTTTATATAGGTGAATTGGAGCAAAACAGAAATTGTAAAGGAATACAGATGAGTTCTTCATTTGATACTGTGCCATCTTTTTAACAAACTGGGATGGCAGATCAGAATAGCACAATGCAGATTTATTTACAGTCTGCTCGTTTTTAACTTGGTAATAGAGTAAATAGAATTAGGGAAGTGAGTTTCTGTAAACCGCAGTTTGAAACACTTCTAGCTCCTATTTTCTTACCTCGTACTGTGAATGAATGTCTGCCAACAGTGATAAGAAAGTTCTGTTCAACTGAATCTGTTGACACTGTTTTAAAAAGTATAGCAGCACAATAAGAGTCCTGGGAGTTTTGGTTCAGTGTCAATCATATTTCATACAAATAAATAACCTGTAATGGCATTTTACATTAATAAAATATTAATCTCTTGATAAAAACACTTCTTAACCCAGAAAAAAAAAGTGTTTGGTAAGTACATATAGATTTGCACTGGGAGAAAATGGAAAATGCACAGCTCACTTAGAAAGAATGCCTGTGTAATACCTTTTCAATGCTTGTTGGCTTTGTAAGTCCTCTAATAAATTACAAAGTAATTTAATCATAGTCCGTAATTACATACTCTTAAAGGAATAAGGCTTTTGATTCAGACCGTATCATACTTAAAATACAATGATGTTGTGTATCACACAGACCAATGAAACTGCACACTAGCAATAAATTAATAGTCCCGAGGCTGCCAGGCAGTAATAAATAAAGAGTAGGTGCTTATGACCAAGTGCACATTTTATTAGAAACTGAGAAATGTAATTTGACTCTGGCACATAGAAAAGTTAAATGGAGACTTTCTTTCTTTGACTGGTTGAAATAAACTTGTTCTGAAATGTTGTTGTTATTGCCAAAATTAACTTGAGACTGACTTTTTAATTCCAGCTGATAAGAGTAGTAAAACTAAATGTTCTAAATCAAGATAATTCTCTTGGGGTTGAAGGATATTAGTTATTTGTATGGCCTTAACAGTTCAGAGCCCTGGTTTTGCTCCAGGTTAACAGTGGAGCATGTGCTTATTAATAAGATGCATTGAGCAAACCAGCACAGTGATCAAAACTGCTATTTGTTTGTTTGAATTACAAGGACTGTAGATTAACAATTTTCGTTTAATTTGCAACAGATGTGCTTCCTCTTCAGAATCATCACCAGGCATTCTGCTGTGAAATGCTTGATCGGGGTTGGATCTTTTTCTATAGCCATTTGTTTTCCCCAGTGTTTAAGATTTCTATTATGTCATTCCCGGAGGATAGTTTTCTTTTTAGTCACTGGTCTGCATATGTTTTGGGAATAAAAGTTACTAAAATTTATATTGCTTTAAAAGAATTCAATAAATTACCTGAGCCCCAAATTTAGTTATTTGGTGTGACTTTTTTATATAGGCAAAAATAGGCACACAGCTACAAAATAATACCTATGTATGGAGTTAAAATTTTCCTTTTGCAAACACAATCCCTATTTTAGAGCATACATTCAACATGGGAGACAATAAGACATTGTATTGCATTAATAATTTCCTATTAGCAGAAGTTCACTGTGATTGTATGCGTGTAAAAATATTTGATCATCCTGTATTAATTTTCATTTTGAAAACTGAGTTCTTGCTATGTAGATGAGAAAATTTCTAAAATAATCAACTTACTGTCTTAAAAGATCCTCTCAAGTAGACTACCGCATTTCCTTATTAGTATTGAACTTTTACATTTTTTTAAGGGTAAGAGATATCTGGTAGTCTTTGAGTTACTCTTTAACTACCTGAGCTGGAAGAAATTAAAAGCACAAGAACTTTTTTGAGTGAGACATTACTTTAACATTGGTTATCTTTTCATCTAAGGAAGCAAGGTGTAATTCCAAGTGTTTTCAAATGGATTCATTAGAAGGAAAGGCTTTAACTATTTTTAAAAATGTATTCCATACTTACTTGGCTATTTAATCACAGATATTCTGAAGGGTGTTGGAAAATGCCCACTTGAAACTAAAATCAGTTTGTATCACTCTATGTTCCATCTGTGTTCTGTTTTACTCCCATAATGGGATAAAGATAGAGGTAGAAGGTTCACAGTAAAAGTACTTACAAAAAAGCAGTAATTATTAACCTTGTTGGCATGTCAACAGGATGTCAGCTGCTACTAAGATGATGTTCGGGCAGCACTTGAATCCACCTACTGTCAGAGACTCTGCACACCTGACAGCCTTCAGACTGATCCAAGCTATGCAGTTCACGCATCGGGTTGGTAATCGCAACGTAAGCACCTAGGCAGAGGGAAGTCAATATTCCTCCTAATATTTAATTGTGCTCCTTCAGAGAACTCTTTTGTGCCAGTTTTGCAGAGAGCTCTATGACTAAAGTGATCTCCAGTGGGAGTACAGGTCTTGACATGGTTATTCTTTGAGCTTCTTGAGAGTGGCTGTGTGACCTTGACTGTCCAATAAACCAGAGTAAAGCACATGCTGGCCAGCACTCGTTAGGTGGTTTGAAGGCCGGGTTGCTGTCTGCGCCTGCAGAGTAGCTCTTTCATCCATTCCACACGCTGAGCAGATGTACTATTACACTACTCATGCGCTTTCTGGACACAGAACTTATTGTTGCCACAATATTGACAAAATTTTTCTTCAACAACCAAGAAAGAATTTATAAAATTAATGTCTTCACAGGTATAGCTCAATTTACCTAATTGCATGCAAATCAGCACGCCTTTTTCTCTTACTCTGTAAAGGAAATATAATACATTAAGGCTGGTCTCCTTTAATGCTGTTTTGTATTTAAGCTGGAGTTTGCTTCACAATGTAAAGAATAACATCATTATATTATATTTCAATATTCCTCAAGTTGGAGCTGAGCTAACTTTATTTTCAGTCTTAATGTCTTATCTTTTATGCCTTAGATGTAAGATGTATTCCTGTTACTGTTGAAGTCCAGCATAGTTCAGGATCTAGAGAACGGTCTGCTCTGACATTGGTGCTGATGTTTTTAACAAGCCTGACCTACACAGAATCTCCATCTCCCCTCTGTGACATACCGTGTAGGTTTGGATGACTACTGAACACTTCAGACAAAGTTGTTTACAGGTTGTCTTAGTCATATTTTCTACACCATTGCATCCTGTTTCATATTTTAGCAGCAGGAGGGAGAGGTGCTAAAGTTATACATGCTCTGCTTCTTCCATTAAACCACTATTCTAGAAATTAAGTTTATAGGTTTTTGTGTCTTTTTTCTGCTTTTCTATTGTATAACAAGAATAAAGAAAAGGTTTCATTTGGCACCTGATGCTGGAGAGGGCTGCTGGTGGAAAAGCTGTAGCTGGAAGAACAGTCTCAGTAAGTTGCAGGGGAGATTTATCGGGAAAAGGTTTTCCTCATACCAAAAATATCAGGGAAGATGGGTTACCACAAGGTGTCTATATGTGCTTTTACAGTAAACAGATGAGGAGTTTAGGGTGACTTTAAGCTATGAAATTAATGAGGTTCAGTGACTCAGAAAAGGAGCAAGGCAATCAGCATGTTGAAGCTTTCATCTGCTTTGCTAATTCCTACACGTTCCTCATACCACCATTTATCACAGAAAGTGGCTTCATTTCGACATTTACTTTCCAGGTCTTTTCAGGACAAATATATTACTGTTTAGAATGTTCATTATATATATTATACATTCATATGCATTATATTCTTTTTTATTTGGGAGTAAATCAGGAAAGCATCCTGCCTTGCTTTTCCTGGCTTGGGACCACAAAAATGCTGTAAAGACTGATCTGAGGATTGCTCATTTTTTTCCAACTCACATCAACGAGTATAATTGGAGAAAACAGGTTAAAGATAAATTTAGCATTCTCAAGGAAGTTATTATGTTAAGCCTCTCTGGAAAATGTATTACTTTGCTCTCATTTTAGATGAATATAAAAGCATATTAAAGACATTATTCATATGCATTCTTAGGGCATATGAAATTTATATTTCTCCATTACATTGCATTCTGCTTCATTTTTTTTTACCTCAAGAGTCTCTGCTATAAAGGTGTAGTTAATTTCAGTTGGTTTGATAATCTATTGCATTATGTCATAAAATCTCTGTGATCTCTGATGCCTATTAAATATGAATCTGGGTGAGTGAAGACAACCTCTCAGATGACACAATTATCGAGGTATATACCAGCAGTTCTGATACAAAATATAACATATTTGTTGTAGAAAATGTCAAACAAATAGCTGTTGGCTGGAAGATTTTTTTCTTACTATTTCTCATATTTGTCAAGAAATATGACCAAGTGCAGGACCAACACATGAAAATATTTGAAGGGACATAGTTCTTTATCACTTTTTTCTTAGATGGTATAACACCAAGCCTGTGTGGTGGTTCTTGGAGCAAATTACAGCTTGATATCTTAAATTATATACCAAATTACCTGGCAAATAAAATTCAAACAATACCATGTCTTTTACATTAAATACTCCACTACCTTCACTAAAGCTGGTGAGCTTTACAGATCTAGCTCTTTAAAGACTTGGGATTGCATTTAAAATACACTAAAACCGTACATTACCACACCCCGAGTATTAAGAGTTTTTTACATCTGAAGTTCGAACGTGCATTTACATTTTGTTTAGGTGCAGATTAAATTGAAGGACTTGGTCACTTTTCCTTTTGGTTCCTTGCATGATATCACTGTACATGTAACTCCTGTACCCAATAGTCTCTCAACATCATATTATTGTTTTGGTACTTCTTTAAATTTCATTCAGCATCTTCACTTTATGGTAGGATAATTTAGTGATTAAGGCTTTGGAGTTTGATCTTAATCCAGTTTTTGCCTGAGTTAGAGTCTGTCAGTGGAAGAGTCTGATAAACACAAGCCTTATTCTGTAATCATCACCCCTCTTTACTGAATCAGTTCAAAGTATAAGCCCTTTCATTGATCAGTTATTCAAATAGTGTCAGCAGTATAAATATCTTTCCAGATATAAATCAGGAAGTAAATGTATAAAATAAAAATATGAGGAAATAATATATTGTGCTTAAACTTAGGTTTTCATTTAGGCAACCAGTCTCTCAGCTGTCAGAGTGATTTTGGTTTTGAGTATCGAGCTTGTTCAGCTCTTGGGGAAGTTGGAGATAGCAGTGTATACACGGAAGTTCCTACTTTTTATGATAAAAATATAGGCTTTAGCAATCGTATGTGTGTTAAGTATAGTTTAGTATGTCACACTTAATCAGTATTGCTGCTGGCGTAACCTAGAACTTCTTCACAGATACTGGGCAGTAGGAAGAGAAAAGGAGACCGGAATGCAGTTGCTTTTTTTCCTTCACTGTCTGACTGTGTATTTTTATCATCTCCTAATGGTAGGCTGGCGTTGGCACACTAAGTCTCCCGCACAGCAGCCTCTTGTGCATGAACAGAACTTGTTCCCCTCTTGAGTGCAGCCGTGTGCTGGTGCCTGGCAATGCGGGAAGCTGAATTCAGGGCTCCACGGGAATCTATTTGCTGTCTGTCCTCCTAATCAACTTTCTTGTGTTGTAGGTTCCAGAATAGAAAGTTGCTCTGCATGAAAGAAAGCTCTCATTAAAATAGAAAAAAATGGTGGGAAGAGGGCAAAAGAAAAATCTTGACCACATGTGTGCTCACAGGTTTGTTGAAATAGCTTTCTTTTGACCTCGTTCCAGAAGGAATGTTGTGCAAATTTTTTGCAGCTAGATATCACTTGTGAAAAAAGATCTTCTGAATTAAATGCATTCTGTGAAGGTGCTACAGGGCCTGCTTGTTTCTGGGACAAACATATCCTCTGTGTTTATAGCATAGTTCCCTCAGTGCTTCAGCCCAGTAACACTCCCAGACCTTAATGAGATCATGGACTCTCTGTGCTAAACAAACTGTGAAAAGAAAAAAGGCAAACAATGCAGACCCCTAAAGATTTACAAAAAAGATCTTCAAGAACAGGCATGCAAAGTCAGAAGCATACAAAATCACTTTCTAGTGGTCTACTACTTGCAGAGTAGCTCAGCTGGAAGGGAGCTCCAGCCTCCTTCTCTCCATGCTGACTGGACAGCCTCTGGACCGTGCTGCCTCTTGAAGTTTCGCTCTGAACAGCTTTGTAAATGAGAGATCTGTACATATATATTAAAAGTCAAACTGTGCAAGGGGGCATGAGACAAGTTTGGCTGGTTTTTTTTAATATCAGATTATAGAAACTAAAAATGTCAAGGAAAACAATTTCAGGGGAGGTGAATGAGAATAACGAGATCAAAAAGAGAAGCAGTTGAACAGGCAAGATACAGTGGAAGGAACTTAACACAGGCCTGGAATGTATTTGTACGGTCAGCCCAGTTTCCATTGCTCATGGGGGAGTTTAGATTAATATGTCTAGAACAGAAACAGAATTTTCAGTTTATGATACAGAAAACCACAGGCTGGAGCAATCAGACCGGAACGCATCTTTTGTGAGTTAAATTCAAGACATAGCTCCAGAGCATTCCAGGATAGCCTGTAGCTTTCTGTAACAGTAACAGATTTTTAATAGCTCTTTTGACAATGCATGAGGGATTGAAGGAATGGAGTTGCAACCAAAACCTTTTCTAAAAGGTTCTTAACAAGCCAGGAAGAGTCTTAGAAGGTTTAATTCTTGGGTATTTGCGATGCTAGGGGAGATAAAGAATAATATCACAAAGTGTCTGGATGTACAGAGTAGAGGCTAATGAAATCTACCCCAAAATTCAGCCAAATGTAGTTTGGGTGTATTAGGAAGACTCTTGAAGTTACAAGACAAGGCCAAGCCTAAGGATTCATGCCTGCTGAAGACTGCCTGTGGAAGGAGGTGTTCATCCTTGATGTTCAACTGACCAATAAGAAGGTTGAAAATTGTGGTCAAAAGCTGAATAAAAATGTTTAGAAGTATAATGGTATACACAGTTCTGTGTCTGAAACACATGCAAAAAAATTTCAAAAAATGGATCAGCCTCTAAAACTGTATCATATCTTAAGAAAGAAGGTAAAAATCTTCATAAGATGGAAGGGATTCTCAACATCTTTGTGTTTGTATTTGAGACTATCTGTGAAAAAAATCTGAAGTTCTAAGAGCTAAAAAGTCTACCCAATGAGGTCTTTTGAGACATTTCAAAATTAAACACACAAAAGTAGACTGACACTAAAGCAGTCATGCATCCCTGAAACCAATCCTGGGCAAACTCCGATGATTTCTTTCTAATGATTCTTAGGGTAAGTGATGCAGCCTCTACTTGCCAGGTGTTGGCAGAAGGCAGTGATGTTTATTTTTCTGTCAACATAATCAGGATTTATTTGAACTCCTGTCTTCAACGATATTACTAATAGTTTTATATACAGAGACCTCAAACTGATTGTTCATAAAAATAAAGGCAGGTGATGATGGACCAGCTATTTTAAAAATCCCTGTGAGTGAGCATAGGTAACTGGAGGTAAAGGTAAGTAGGGCACAGGCTAGGGCTTGTATTTTCAGAAACATCTACTATGCCCTGCACTGAGAGGTTTTCTTTTTTTTTTTTTAGAAGTCCCTGTTTTCTATCATTAAATAACAAATTAATTCCTGTTTTTCTCCTGTGTTTGATTTCAGCAGGGTCATATGTAGGATAAAATTAAGGTGCTGATACCTGTTTATCCTTATAATGTATTTAAAGTACTCGTAAAAGGTAATCTCCTTTCTGTGTACTGACAGCACATTTGGGTTAATATATTCACATCTTAACTTGTAGCCAGATCTGCTGGTTTAGATGATTAAACGTTAAATCTGGTATTTACTCTTGGACTGTGCAAAAGTCAAAGGGAACAATTTGTCAGCTCATTCATATTTTGCTTCTGAAGCCAGTTAACTAATCAGTCTAACAGAAAAAAAGTAAGATAAATGGAGGCCATTCTGTTATGTAGAGAAGTGTACATGAAGATAAATTTTTCACATTTTGCTTCATTTCATCTGCAGTTATCGCTGTCATAATTGCTTCTGAACACTCAAGGTGCTCTTCATATTGCTTCCATGGTATGAATGGTTTAAGCTATTTTGGTAGACCACTAGCTTGCAGCACTGACATTTTCTGTATTCTAATATAGAAAAAAGTCCTCTATCTTTGTATATTAAAAAAAAAAAAAGAGAGTTTTCCAAATAAACAATAAAGGGTTAAGAGCCATAAAAGAAACTGGCAGCTTACAGGAACAAACTTGCATATAGGAAATCCTGAGCAATGTTACCATTGCTAGAATAGTTCCCATTAGTTTATATTAAAAACATGTGATAATCTAGGCTCAAATATCTTGCAGTAATTTATTTTCCTGCCGTGGCTTCTGTTGATTTAAGGAGTAACAGGGTCATCCCCTTTGCCTCATCTAAAAAGCCTGCAAGAGGGCTTCACTTCCTGATGGTCACCACATGTTTCTCATTGCAACTTCAGGAACTAAATTATGATATGAAAAACCCTAAAAACTAAAGACTACTCTGATAAAAATCTAATTATTTTAGAAAGGGAATAAAGAAAAGTCTGCGCAAAACAGGATCTTGATCTGTTTTATTTTGCTGCATCATAGTATGTTTCTTCATTGCAAACTCTTTAAAGCCTAAGGAAAATACCAGGATTTATAAAAGATTCTTTCCCTCTGCTAACACATAATGGTTTACTGACTAAATTAATTACAATGGCATAGTTCGCCACATCTGTAGAATTCTCATCAGGGTTTGTGATCTGATTCTGTGCGGTGTGATTTTATGATGGGTAAGCATCTGAACAAACAGTGAGACCCAAGGCAGATGTATTAGAATTGCTGTAAAAGGTATACCAGTTTTCTCAGCTAGATTCGTGCAGTGGTAGGCTGAGATTCTGAAATAGGGACGCTCCTCTTGGCACCCTGTGCGCTTTAAAAAGAATCTCATTATAAAAACCCCTCAGCCTTGGCCAGAAAAATACAGGAGTGGGACTGGATTTCTTTATTCTACAGTTTGTCAGAAATTTAATGTTTTATTGCATTAAATTTTCAACTACTTCAGCTGCTGTAGGAAATACAGAACTAAACAATAAGCTCAGAAAGGTAAATGTGCGCATGCTACTCTTAAAATACTAATGCAAAGTGGACTTAGTTCAGAATTTCCAAACCCACATAATTTCTGGTTTTTAAGGCTCTGCAGGCCTTTTAAAAACCCCTGTGAGTTTAAATCAATATATTCTACTGGCAGTAGAGTTCATGTTATTAGCCAAGAATGTGTGGGTCATCAAATACTTTTATAGCCACATAGTGAATTTAATTAAACATTTATTATAAATGTAAGATTTTTTCGTAACTAAAAAATTTATTTCATTACGAGGAGTTTCATTCCTCCTTTCACACAGTAAATTTCAGCTCTCTCTCAAGTAGGGGGGTGTGTGGTTTTTTGTTTGTTTTTTTTTCCCCAAGAAATCTAGCTTGGATTCTATCATGTTGTCCTTTCCACTAATCTAATTACAATATTCGGTCGAGTTATAAAACTATTCTTCTGGAAAACTTTATAGAGAGCAGTTTTCATGGAAAATATTTTGTGATTTAAAGTTCTTGCTCCTGGACATTCACATGCTCCACTACATTGATGTGAGTGTCTCCAGTGATATCTAATGGAAGTCATAACTGACGTATTCCTGGATTCAGACTTTACTTTTCTTCCAGCTTTTTTCACTATTTTACCACTTCTTATTCATTTGTTTATACCAAAAAAAAAAAAAAAAAAAGAGGCTTTTCCTATCCATAGTTCATTTTGTGGGAGTGTTGCTCCTTTTTCTTGCCTTGATGTCAAACAGAAATCAATGCTTTTCTAATACGAATTCTGAAATTTATAGCCCCTTCTTCCGAAGACTTTTAGAAGATTAAAAGTAATGCATATGCAATAGCAATCCAAACAATCTTCATAACTGATTTGACCCTTTGAATTATATCAAACTGATCCGCTGTCTTTTATGGATTAAATCTTTATAGATAATATATGATATGTTTTCAAAAGCAGTTTGCTTTCTGGACTGACACCTTAGTCTTGCAAAACACATCCCAGTACTCCTGGTGACCTTGTGACCTTGGACTCATGTTCCCTTAGGACATACCTATTACTGGATCCCAAATTCCAACAACTGGTCTAGTGGATAGTCATTTATTGCCCAAGCTCAATAACCGTAGGAGGGTGTGAATGCAGAGAAGATGTGCTAACTTGTAAGTATCACGCTGCTTTGTCCATGCAAATCACTGTTGCATTAATTACTTTTCTTAAGTATGTACTATTTCTAGGAAAATGGGAAAAAAATGAAATAGATGAATTTGCTTTTCTTGAAGTTGAGAAATGCAGGAGAATGTGGTCTGCTTTTCATTTCCCAAGAAATATGGTCCTTTTCATTTTTCTTTTGTGTCCTTTAGCCTACCCCAAGTGGCTTGCAGTATTTATCAACTTTAATCAACATGACTGACAGGAAACCTGATAATAAAGAATAGCTGTCTCTACTGGTGGGGCAAAATCTTTTGAAATGTCAGTAGTGAATACACTGTATTTACATTCCTTTGGAACTCTTGCTTTTAAAAGATTTTCATCTTTTACACTGGAAGGATGAAAGTAAAGGTTATTTGACTATACATCAGAAATTGTATCTGATGACAATATGACAAAATATCCTTGCTTTCAGAAGTGCAGAATGCCTGCCTCTCATCTCCAGTGCTGTTTCAGCGTGTAACTACATAACGTTGTAGCTACTGTTTGTCCTCTAATATTGGAAGCCATTCATCATCCAATTACTGACAGTCCTGGAGCTTTCTTTTTTAAACATATTTTGGGGTTGGCCAGCATATTAGTTCTTTACTGAGACTGATAGCTTATTAAATATAAATAATTATAATTAATAATAAATTACTTCTGGACTGTCGTGAGACACATTGCTTGGCCATAGGCAAGGCTCTCTGTGACAAAGTCTGAGCTGCCTGATTGTGCTAGATCACACAGAGGCTTGGCCAGACCTATGCTCAAGAGCAAAAACAAGTTACAGCCATGCTGATCCCATTTGGTTTCAGTCTGTGAAGCCTGAAAGTCTGAAGATCTCTGGCTTGGTGTGGTCTATAACAATCAGTGAATTCATTGGGGCTATAGCCATCTGTTCCTCTCCTTCACGTCCTCTCTTCTGAGTGGAGGGCTGTTAAACTTGGGGCTTGTGGTTCAGCTAATTGTGGCAGTTGCTGTCTCTTCTGGATATCCCCTCTTCCTGAGCATCGTCCTGGGGCAGAGCTCCTGGTGCTCTGCCTCTAGATGCACCCAATTTTATGTTAGACATTCGCATGGTGCAACTGCTCAGATTGGGAAAGCTGAACTCCCACATGCAAATTCTGGTCTCATCATGTTAGTAAGCTTTCAAAAAATAAGACTCTGTTTTCTGTTATTTTCTACCTCTGCAGTTCTTTTACATTCTACTTAGTGTTTCCCTTGCATTAAACCTCCTTTTAGATTTTAAGAAATGTCGGATTCTCAGCTGTAATTGCACTAGTCTCAGAAGGTTTCACAAAGAGTCTGCATAAAGGAAACCTGGATCCAAGAGGAATAGCTGAGTTTAGCTTGTTTCTCAGTGAGAGGAGGATTCCTCTAGGTCCCTTTTAATGACTTCATTTTCCTATAGAACCTATAGAGTTCCTTGTGGAAACATTTGTTCTAGCATGTCATAATTCGGAAACTGTTATCACTTTAAACTGAAAATAGAGTTATTTTCCTTTTGAATAGAATCATTGAGGCTATTGGTAAAGGAAATATTTTGAAATTATTTTGGAAAAAAATCTGTACAAATATTTCAGAAAAATTTAATGAAAAATTATATTTTAATTTTTAAAATGCCTTTTAAAAAATATGAGACATTTCCACAATATTTCTCAAGGAGAAAGTTCGTTTTCTCTGGCTTTCTTTGAGTTTCAAACATCACAACTTTTTTAATGAAGACAAATCACAATAACTTTAGCAGGAAAGTAATTAAGCTGTAGGATCTCATCAAGGCAAACCCACTTTTACAAACATGGAACAGCTATAGAAACACCACAATTTACCTATGACTCACCAGTAACATATTTTTTCCCCTTTTCCTCTATCCAATATATTAGTTTCAGATGGATGTTCTGTACCCAGCGCTGTGCCCAGAAGCGAAGTTACCAAGGCTGACACATTCATCTGCTGCCAATCTGATCAGTGCCTGGAGAGAGCAGGCGCAGGAGACATGAAGCATCTTTCAGTTGCTGCTGGGACCGTCTCGCTGGCAGCATGGGGCAGCTGAGAAATGGCTGCAGGGCACGGAGAGTCTGCAGGGAGGAACCCTGAGCTTATCCAGTAAATGACAGCTACCGCAAGGACTCAGGCTGGAGGGGAAACCGAGGTAGGGAGTACCCACACTTTTCACTGAAAGCATTTTTCTTGTTGTGACAAATGCCTTTGTGCCTTTTTAGTATCAGAAGCCCATCTCTTACTTCCTTATGTACCATAATACCTTCCCTTTCTTTAAGATAAACCAAAGCCCTTGCATTTGTGTGAGAAGCCCCCTGTTTCCAAGATCTGCTCTGCCTATTAAAATGTAGAGCTGCTTTAGGAGAGGAACCAGGCCCTTGAATAAGTAATGAGAGGCGATTTTCAGTAGGG
>NW_010401832.1:49520-53217 GCF_000710305.1 Buceros rhinoceros silvestris
GGGAAAGGAAAGGGTTTGCAGTGTGGCAAGAAAAGACTGTGTCCTTTCAGCTGCTCTGCATGAAGCAGTTTGGAGTCTTGCAGTGGAGCGGATTCACTGCCTTGGTTGTACACACCAGCAGCCAGGAGATTTAGAGTCTCCAGAATTGTTATACAAAGTCAGCTCTATTCCATTTAAATCTTCATTTTTAAAATCTTCCATTTAGTGCTTCTGTTTTCCACCATATTTTCCAATACATTCAACAAACAAAAACCTCTGCACACAAGCAAGTAATTCTCACATATTTTTTCATGAGTAAGCAGGCTCTTTGCTGAGAGTATTTTAAACTAGAGCATTTAGGTGTGCTAGGATTATTGTGTTTTCATGTGTGTCACTCACACCTCTGAAAGCTCTCACCATCTGAAAGTATTAGAACTCCAAAAGAAGTAGCTAGACAACTCCACACAATAGAAGGCAGAAAGGCTGTATTGCTATAATTAAAAAAATTTGGAACAAGGAGGCAGACTCTTGCTAATACCTACATGAATGTGTAGCTGCTGCTGCTGCCGAGTCGCATTTTACTGATAACCCAGGGATTAGACACACGTAAAGGCAGTAAATGGGGAGTGCTGCCAAGTTGCTACAGTGAATTATCTAACTGTAGCTGCAGGTACTTTCTCACTGAACAGTCAGAACTGCTCATGTTTGCAGCCTTGATTTTTTTGTTGTTTTGTTTTAATCCTGCACCCCGTATAAGGGCACACAGCATGGGTTTATGTGTAATAACCTTTAAGATAGCCTTTATCTAATTGCAATAGTGAAAGTCAGATATCTGGAGTTACTTGCAAAATGAAATAATGGACCTACTGAGGACCTACGTGGTAGGTGTCAAAGGGACCAGCTGCTGCACAGGAATGTGAGGTTATTGTAGGTATCACTCCTTACAGTAAAGAGCAGTGTCTTGCTGTGCACCAGGCAGGGCAGTGACCAGCCACTTCATGCTTCCCTGTTGTGCTGGAGAGAAAGTAAGTGCTGGACACACTTTCTGATGGGAACAACATCATTCTGCAGCAGCAGGGGACACAGACGGGTCTGTCTGTGTGTCAACCAAGTGTCACACTGTTATACTCCAGGAATAACAAATTAGGGACCACTGGTGTCCCCTCAAGAACAAAGTTTGGTAGCAAGAATAATCCTCATTAGATCACTCCTTCCTTCTTGCTTATCTGACATGCAGGTGCACAGGAAACCTCATAAATAAGCCAGTAAGTATCGACCGTTTGGAAGTTCCTGTGCTAGAAAGCCGTATGGCCCATTATATGATTCATTGATAAAAAAACAGTCTGTACAGTCTGGATGTTTCAGTTTATGAATAGTACAAGGATCTCTTACAAGGAACATGACCACAAGAAAAGAAAAAGGTGATGCTAATTGGTGATTGAGACTCTGTATACTCAGCAGAGTACTCTGAGTGGAAGATGTAAGGCTTAAAAATTCCTTATGGAAACTGCACACCTGATCCTCTCATGGGTATTTGCTCACACAGAAAAGCTTACTGCATCCAGTGCTAACTCCCGTATTAGAAGGCAGAATTAAGAACATCAGTATAGATAAGAGACTGTACTGAATTGAAAACAAAATTAATGTTAGTTTAGAATGAGTATTTTTATATATTTTGAGAGCTGCACTGGAAGTATATTTACATAACATAGTTTGGATGTTTGAAGATACCAGAGAATTTCACAAAGTGTTCTGAAACATTTCACAGCAAGTCAAATGACAGCACCACCTTGGGGAGAATGTTTTATCTAAGAAAGAGCAAGCCAGGGGATATTGATGACCAAAAACTGAAAATGAGAATGTATTGGGCAATCAGGAGCCAAAAAAAGTTAACAAATGCATTTAAATCTTGAAGACTATAGAGACTGTGCTTCTGCATGACATGTTAACCGTGTCTGCAGAATCTTTCAAGTACGTAGCAAAAAATAGTCCTCAAAATATTGAATTCCTCTCCTGGGAGAGTGTCAAGGGACATTAAGCGTTTTGCCCAGGCCAAAAAGAGACCTGTGTCAGAGTTCAGCTTAGGACGTTGCCCTCTGTGACTATTGATTTTCGTCTTTCTTCTGAAGACAAAATACATATTCAGATGAAGAAAAAGAGAGAAACATGGTGCTTATGTTAAAGCAATTTTTAGGATAAGTGTTCAATCTACAAATAAGGCAAGTATTCTCTTTCAGAAGGGCATATGAATCCCCAGTTAATTACTTCCCATTGAAGGAGCAAATACTGTAAATAAAAGAATAGTTCAGGAAGAATGAAAAGAATATCAGCACACCATTAGGGCCATTTTTGTTTACTTTATAATTTACTGACCTAAATTTCCAATGACATAGAATTGGGAAAGGAGGGTAAAGTAAATACAGAGGAACAGAGCAAATAAACGCAAAATGATCTGGATAGATTCAGCTTAGAGCCTGGATAAGTAGCTTATTCATCTCAGTTGTTCAGAAGTGTGAAGTAATAAGATTAAGAACTAAAAATAATCAAAGAGGATAGAGCCAAAAAGAAAATACAACAAATAACAGAACCCCAGAAGAAGAGTAGACTAAGTACTTTTCCCTGGTTATGGGAGAGAAAATACAGCTTGCTGTAGGGCAGAGCGCAGGGGACTGTGCCAGCCCCGGCATGGGCGCAGGGATCTGGGCATCTATGGACCAACAGAACAATGCAGAAGCAGCTGTCTGCAGGAACGCGCACTCCTCTGGGCAGAGGGATCTCACCCTGAGGAGCAGCACATCAGCCCGGGAGGGAAATCAATCTCAGATTGATTTCATTTAATTATTTAATACATGCTTGGCAACAGTACCAGTTGATGAACTGGGAGTCACTGTGAGGGGCGCACTGAGTAGCAGCTCTGGGAGACCCTGCCCCAAATTGTTTTCAGTCGACATACTGGTTTTATTCTCATTTCAGTTCAACTGTGTGGTGCATTTTTTTTCCTCCATACCATATTTTGGTGCCTAAAGTACTGCGATCAGTATAAACAAATAGAAGTTGATGAGTTAGTTATCTGTCAACCAGATTTGTGGTAATTGTCCATTTTGCCTTAGGGAATTAAAAACCAAAAAGTGTCTTATTTTTCTTAAAATTGAAACTTGAGGAAGAAAATGCTAAAGAAATAAGTAATTCATCACAAATAATTGATAATTACCAAATAAATAAAGACAGCATTAGAAGCTGCCTTCTGTTCAAAATCAGGGTGCTACTTGTTCTTTAAGAGGTACTTTTATTCTGTTGGAGAAATTATGCCGAGTATTCTCTGTCTAAAGTAGCGAAGTAACTCCATAATTGGATTTGTTCAGAGTAATGATAACAAGATTTAAAACACAGTTGCAACACAGGAAAACTTAGTGTAAAAAGAGTATTCTATGTCTTCAGCTGTCAACTAAAAGTATATTGAATTTTGCAGAGCAAATTCAAATAAAAGTGTTGCGATTAAAAGTGATAAAGCAGCAACAGTGAGATCAGAATCCCTCCAAAAATTAGATTAAATCCTCCTCAGGACCATAAAAACCTTATTATCCTGACACGACTAGATCAATCATTGCAAGACAATTATCTTAACAAGTTAAAGTTGCTTTGATACAGGAATTTTAGACTTTTCCCCCACCCCCCCCACCCCCCATCTCCTCGGTATGAAAATAGACTGTGTATGGTC
>NW_010401832.1:53305-98646 GCF_000710305.1 Buceros rhinoceros silvestris
CCTGAGCAGAGACTGAGACAGACACATCTAGGCTCTTAAGGTGACAAACAAGCCATAAAGCTTGTCCGTAGGCATCAGTAAAGTCCTCCTTTAAGCAACAAAAGCTTTCATTATACTGAGCTGCGAAATAGGACAACCCTAACTCGTCATTATATAGTTTATTGACTTCAGTATGACCTTACTTAACAGTGGTTTTCTCTCTTCACTTTATCTCCAAATCTCTTCTGCTACTCCTGTAGCAGAAATACTGTGTTGGTTTCCACTGTGCCTGTTATCAGAAAGCTCATGTGCCTTACACTGGAAATTAATGCTCACACCGTACCTCCGAAGGGGACCAGTGCTGTTGTTGATAGATGTAGGACTGAAGAATGACGTAACAATGGTCAAAATAATCAGAGCCAGAGCCAGAAAGAGGGGACCCCAAGCTTTTTAGCCTCACCGTTGATAGAAGCAGGACTTTAGCCTGATTGAATAGTTTTTTCAAACTTCTTTAAATCTTTTTCTTCCCATTTTTAATTGGGAATTTCATGTGCCTTTATTTTTTTTGTGCCAGAACATTCGAATTGTTATTTTGTCCGTATTTCATTACTGTGCAATCGTTTTGTGGGCATTCTTGTTACTTTGGAGTGTCATTTACCTGGTTTTGGATGGAAAACTTGCTCTCTGCCTACAGAGTTAATTCTAAGGCAGATCAATATGATTCTGTGTCAAAGAATACGACAAACACAGGCTTTTATTTCAGATCACAGAAGAACCTTGCTGTAATCTTAAAAAGTGAGTGATTTAAAATCTTTCAAAGAAAAACAGTTGTTTGTATTTTGCATTTTCTGAAAGGTATATTAAGTCAAGATTGACTTTTTTAAGGTGGGGTTTTTTTGCTTATAAATTTTAGAAATAATTTCTTACCGAATGCACTCTAAGTAGGAAGCACCTTTAAAAATGGTGGTATAGCATGGAACCAGAACAGAAGATGGTTATAAAGACTTCTTACAATGTAGAAGCTAATTATGACTCGATGACCAAAGCAATTCCTTTGCACTATAAATGAGTCATCTACAGGTGAGCTCTAAGGCAAAGAAACTACTTTATTAAAGTTACAGCATAATGCAAATGAAGGCCAGCTCATTTTTAATTAAAACAAAATTTTCTATCATATTTGATAGAATATATTTGATATTAATATATATATAATTTGATATTATATCTAATTTGCAATGTTATACTATATTTTAAAATATTTTCGTCTGCAAGAGTTCATAATACAAATTATACTTTCCTAAAAATTTGAGTTTTGTATGTTTGAACTAATTAACAACAGTGGTACATGGGACAATCCTGAAACAAATGGCTTCCTAGGTCCATGAAAGACAGCTGGTATCGCATAGCCTTGCGTAAAAACTAAGTTTAACATGCCATACTGGTTTAATTCCCACAGAGTTTTTCAAGTTTTATTAACCCAGACAACTCATAATAATTATGATAAACAGACATTGTCATCAAAAATCAGCAGAAATGTGGTAAGATTAAGTACAATGCAATACATCTTCTTTGCTCACGGAGTCTGTATAATAAATTACTCCTAGGCTTCAGAATGAAGCATTGTATAATTGAGCAAAACAGATCAATTTTTAAGGATGCTTATTTAAATGCAAAACAGACTTTTTGAGAATGGTAAACTTGATTAAAATCCCTCTTTCAGTGCAAATCACAAACAACAATATCTAATACTCACAGGCCATAACCATCCTATTAATAATACAATTTATTGTTCAGATATAATTGTAAGGTCTTAACGGTGTGGCAGCTGTAATCTACTTTAAAAATTAGAAACGATGAACTCCACAGTCTTCTAATGTGGCTGAAATACACACAATGGCTGAGTGACTTGCATTTGGTTACCGAAATGCATTGCATCAGATTAAATGATCAGGCTTCGGGTGTTTGTCACACCTCATTTTCCCCATATTTAATAGTGTGTTCCATAAATTATCTAATTTCTGCTATTGTGCAGATACTAAAATCATATCTAGAAATGACTGAATAGTAATTTAACCATCTCAGTCCTGAACACTTTTAAAATTGGTTCAGTCTTCACATTCTGGAAATAATCTTTCTATCTTTTGTAAAATTTCCTGGATAGGTACAGTTGTGCTTTTGCATAGCAAGAGCATTACAGACTTGAGACATCTGGATAGGCTATGAGTACCTCATACAGTAAGCAAAACTGAACTAAAAAACCTAATCATTCCAACATACATTTCAGTGTGGGACTGATTCCAGTCAGTTTTTGGCAGTCACATGCTGTAGTCCTGTCAAGCAGAGTACCTCACTGAGAGCAACGACAACTCTCACTTTCTTTAAAGATGTGAGAGGACCTGCAGCTCCTTCTCTCACACCTTTGCACTGCCATCCCTTCGCACTGCCATCTCTTTGCACTGCAGGCAGGGGATAGTACTCACCTCCTAGTTATGTATTTAGGTTCTTTTTGAAAAGCTTGTTTGTAAGTGTGTCTTTGCACCACACATGAATTTTGTTCCCCTTGGGAAGGAGTTGAATCCAAGTCTCACGCATCCTGGGTACTCTAACGCTCTATTACTACATATATACATATGAAAGAGTAGTGGTGGCTTGTGTTCGTAACGGGGAAAATAAGGTTATGCTCATGGTTGCCCTGTGTGTCTGAAGTCCACAATAGGTTTGGGAAGGCAAAATTTCATTCAATGTACAGATGAAACATGTGTGCTCTTCTTTCTTTAATTTTACTATCAGAGAGTCCCAGAATTGGACAACAGAAGAACAAGTTTCCAAAGAGAAAGAAGCGAGAGCTTTTTACTTTTGGTTACAGCCTTGCAGCCAGCATCATGATCCCTTTTCCTCCATCACTGTATCGAACGCTGACAACAACAACAGAGTTTCTGCTCAGAGAAGCAGCAACGCTTTCCACCAGAATCCTGCTATGCTCTAACAGTGATCTGAAGAATGAGATGTCTGATCTTTGAAACAGTCTTAAAATTTGGTGAGACATAAGCATTGTAAGGGAGTATCTACTACTTTAATAACATCTATTACTGCAAAGTTAATGGCCACTTTTTTATGACTAATAAACTACTTATTAGCAGCTCTGTGACTCTGCAGTTGAATTATGAAAGAATGAGCTTTGAGTTAGGCATTTTAGTGTCGTTTCTGTTCCCGCACATTTGGAGTTGAGGTATTTTCACTCTAAGTTCACTCAGTCCCATCTGAAAGTCTTGAAAATAATTGGTCTGTCATTTATTACAGTCTTTGACTTCCCGTGTGCTTTAAATGTTGCCATGGTGTTGGAGTCTGCTTTCACCGAGAGTGGATTTCAGGAAATGGGACCAAGTCTAACCTGCTCTGCTCGTTGACAGGCGAGGAGCAGCAGAGGCTTTCAGCTCCCTGCTCGGCTGCTCCAGTGCTCATCCTGCACTGCTCCGGGGCTGGCTCTCACAGCAGTGCTCCTTCACTGTGAAGAAGGCTGAACCCAGCTTTAGCAAAAATAGAAATTCAGCTGCTGGCTATTGCAGGAAAAGTGGATTGACAAATTCAGCAAGCTAAGTGGTCTGACAAATTCCGTTTTGCAGCTCTGTAGCAGAACTGGTAACCTCATCTAGGGGATTGAACTGAGAAAAGATGTTTGAGAAAGAGTAAGAGTTTACCAAATGTTAGTAACTCTTTAGCCTTGCGCTTAAATGATTGTACATCATTATGCTTGAGCACACAAAAGTTCTGGAAGTTACGGTTTTTGATTTGCATCTGTATCTTGCCTGATGTCTCTGTCATCTCCCCTTGCCCCATGTCCTGGTTTACCCTGTATAGCATCACTACAAAGAAATGTCAGCTAGCTCAGTTATTAATAGTTATTAATAGGTAAATCAGTTCTATCTACATCACAATGTTGGTTCATCACCAGCAATCCTGTTGAGCTGGGAAAGCTTCTCCCTGAAAATGCTCTAAAGGGCCTGCTGATTCCTACCTTAGAGGAAGGTGAATCGGACACTGTTACCTTAAAATGTCACACAGCGCCATTCTTCAGTAGCCTGACGTGAGGACACCCAGTTGTCTGTGTTTTCTAAGTATGAAATGTCTGTGTGTATGCAAGTGCACTTGCGATTTACGGTATTTTGTGTAGTTTTTCAGCGCTTCTCCTAGTACGTGTTCACCCTGATGGAGAGACAGGGGTTTGAAAATGCTGTGAAAAGTCATTTTGATGTGTTTGCTGAATCAATGAATCATTTTGTTTTACAGTAGCACCTAAAATGTGTTTGGCAACATCCAATAAATCCTGATGTTTTCAGTTTAGAAATAAAAGGAGTGGAGCCGAATGAAATAGCCCCTATATTTCAGAGGTTTTATATTGGCTGTATTGGAGAGGAGCACTATTAGAGGAACAGAAATTAACAACTTTGTGCAGCCGACTCTGTACCAAGAGGTTACACAAAGGCAAAAACAAACGAGAGAAGCTGAAGATGGAAGCAGATCTGATCTGGAAATTAGAAGAGGCAGAAAACGTAAGTAGCGAGGCGCAATTTTACGAAGATTTCTGAGGTAAGAATGGTAATTTTGACTTTTGTAAGCTAGAAAGGAGACATCCAACATCTCGGGTGACAAAGTCAAATAATGTGCAGTTTAGCAACCATGTTTTTTCTATGAGACAAAGAGCGAGCATGCTGGGAAATCTGGAGAAAAGGAGGTTAAAGCATTCGGTGTATGAGATCCCTGATGAAATACTTTCATTAAAATTTCATAAAAAATAAATTTAATATAATGCAAATCAGACTATTGCTTTCTGATTTAGGAAGCAACAGCATTGCATGGAGTGTGTAGTTCACTGCCCTGAGCCTGTAAGCTGCTATTAGCAGAACAAATAATTAAAATATTTACATTAGTGTCAGACAGAGATTACAGTAGGAAAGTTTAAACTAGGACTAACTTCGACAGTTAAGTGAAGGTTTATTAATTTTTTTGTGAACTTAAGGCTGACTTCAGTTTCCACTATGGTTTGTCTCATTTAAGGTTCAAGGTGGAAATCAGAATTGGTAATGTTATCACTCAATTTATTAATATACAATTAAAGTTTGCACCCAGACACGAAACCACAAAGAAAATCAAAACCAGAAAACTCTGGATTATATTTTTGTAGTTAATTTCTGGTGTACATGTGTTTTATGTAGTACTTGTTGCTGCATCTGGCTAACCTGACTGTCTGTCATAGCTTGCACCAACTAAACAGTTTTGGCCTTGACTGTCTAGGGTGTTACATTTGTGATTTTAGCCCATTTTCTCTAAAATGCCCTTTATGCCACTTAATATACGCAAAATACCAATACTAAAAAATAATCTAAGCAAAAATTCTCTTACTATTTTATTTCTAAAAATAAATAATATTTCTATTTTATTCTCACTATTTGAGAGAGAAATTCTCAGTTAGAGAGCTTGTTCCTAAAATAGTAAAGGAAAAATAAATCTATTTGTGCATTCTTTGATGAATCACATTTTGAAGGAAATGCAACATCAAAAGCTACATTTAGGTAATATGCCTCATTAAGCTTCATCAGAAAACAGACATGAAAATCCAAAAGTAAGACAGAAAATTCTTATAAGGAAAGAATGTTTTAATTGTGAGATTTGTCAGATTTAATTTAGAAAAAAATTTTAGGCCATTCTTTGGATTAGAACTTTAATGTAATATCTTGCATATGAATTATGGCTGGTATGTCATTCAATTTGTAATTTCCATTGAAGTGTGTAATTAATTCAGTTTAAATAAATCTGTATGGATCATGTATATACGTATCAGGGATTGGTGAAATATATGCCACGATCTCCTGGGTTTACAAGTTGCAGGTTCAGATACAGTGTTGGGATGTGAATGGTGTGTTGTGGTGATTCCTCCTGAGGGTGCACGAGCATAACTCCAATGGAAGGTTTTCCTTCAGCACAGTATATTAAATAGCAAGTTATGTAAAGTAAATATTTAGGTTTACTAATTTGGAGCAGTGTAGTTGTAGTGCGTGTGTTTTATTCGGAAGGTGCGGTTGTGATTGGGAGGATGATGGGCTCTATTCGCACTGTTTAGTGGTTCATGAGTAGATCAAACACAGGAGAGATCGCAGATGTCTCTCTCATTGGTCTGGCCTCGGCTGGGGTAAGGTGAGTTTCCACAGCCAGGCTGGCCCAGCCAATAGGATATTCAATACCCTGCTGACGTCACGCCCAGTATATATAAGGCAGGGTGAGTGGGGCCGTCCGGCGGTGGGTTCGAACAGCGTCGGGCTGGAGCGGCAGTGGTAAGCCAGGTGAGGGGCAGGGTGTCCGCTCTCTGTATACTGCCACCAGTGAGCTCTCTGTATCTTAACCCCCTCGGCTTTGCCATACGTTCTGCTGCCCCCAGGGGTGAGAGAGAGGGTGGGGGGCTGCGTGGTGCTTAGTTGCCAGCTGGGTTTAACCTGCAACACGTGGGCTGGGTGAGTGCAACGTAATGAAGCGTACCAGTTCTCCTCTGGGGCTAGCCAGGAATGGGTCTTCATGAGATCCTTTCTTAGGGTCTAGCCAGCAGATGGGATGGAGATACCTCTAGAAATAAACCTGCTTTAAGATACAACCCTAGATTTTGTTGTGGAGGAGGGCTACGATGTGGGCTGTGATTTCTGGGCAGAAGTATTGGCCATTTGGAATGATTCTGTGTGGATTATGATAGCTGTCCTTTAGCTCCAAACTGTGGCGTCACTGCAGGCAACTCACCTTTGCAGCACTGCACCTATACCCTGAATCTCCTGCATTGTAGACGAAAGTGAGTTGTTCCTAGGAAAGTCCCTATTTTTGACTTCCACTGTTCATTCTCTGTAGGGGCCTCTGTTTGCTGAGTTGGTGGCCGTGTGCCTTATAGCCGGTGTTCTGTTGGTGCTGTTGCTTGGGTCACACCTCCCTGCCATGCTGGAAGCATGCACCGGCCAAGGGTGCTGGTGCTGTGCAACCCCTCCCCATGCCACTGGGCTGTCCCGCTCATTTGGTTCCAGCTCGAGCACTCCTGCAGAGTCCCCATCTTCAGCGGTCACCAGAGGCTGTGCCTGAGGTTGCTCAACCCCACACACTTGCTTATTTTCAGTAACTGTGTTATGAGAGTTCTTTAGAGAAGAACAAATGAGAATAAAATTCAGACTGGTATGTAGGAGCAAACTGCACATCCCAAAATTATTGCTGGATTTCATATTACTGTTTATAAGAAGTGAGGGTTTCTTGTCAAGTATTGACAACTCTGAGCCTGCTGTGGATGATTAATCTCTAACACCTAATTTGCTTTCTAAACAAAAAGGTGCTGCCTCATTAAATCATATGGAAAAAGAAAAACTGGAAGAGGTAAAAAGGCCAGTGGCATGGAAATGGTATATCCACAAAAAGTGCTTAATTACAAGCAGGTTTACCAGAGGAACAGCCAAGCTAAACATCTGCATATATTGTTGGGGTTGCCTGAGGGCTATGCTGGCAGCAGCTCTGATTGAAGTAGGGCAATATTAGGGGAGCTGTTAGCATACTCCTGCTTCAGTTAGATCAGCTATTTTGCTGGTTTTGTCCCTATTTGGTGGTTTGTTTGGTTGGTTTTTTTAATGGACTGAATATTATCTGTATATTTTTCTTTCCATTTTCTATAGGAAGTTAAGTGGATAAAAAGCCTTTGGGCTCCTGAAACCCTGATGTTTCTAGAAGATGAATTTCTTTGATATTTGGAGTGTGATATAAAAGACTGACCTTGTCTGTCAGTAATCTGCTCTTGACAGACGCAAGAAATGCCAGCAAGAGGCACCTAAATAAATAAAGTGGGTACAAAACAGATCACAACATCAGTGAAGTGGCAAAATACTCATTTAGAAGCCTAACTTTGGGCTTTCAGGTTGGTGATCTCAAGCAGAGTAGAGCATAGATGAGGGTGGATGCTCCAGCATTTACACCCCCTTTGTGCTGCAAAACCTGCTGAGAGGCAGCTACTGACTCAGGCTTAGCGCTTCACTCAGCCCCAGCTAGATATTATAGCTGGTTTTGGGTCAGACCTCAAGCAGGGAATGATTGTTACAATTTTAGGTTAGACACTGATTTCATACTTGTCAGCTCTTTAGAAACAGATCTGGGGAAGAGAAGCTTGTGAACGGATAGTTGAGAAAATCAGGACCCTGCTCCATTCAGAAACTCTGCAGTTAGTCACCATAGAGTGACTGTTAGCTGTTCCATACCAATGTCAGTGGATTTGCTTCTCATTTATTTAGCAAAATAAATTATGTTTTCACCATGTGTTTTTCTCTAGACTCTCACAAGAAAAAAGACGGCACCACAACCCAAGGGAAAGCAAATGTTGCATCTGCCCAGTAGTCCTCACCGGGAGACGATCCCCACCAGCTAACGTTACACCCTCCAATCCAGCAGCCACTTCATTAGCTTCCCTGTGTAGTATGCACAGATGGCACAAAGGTTGGGACCTGTAATTGTTCAAATAAACTGACAAATTCTCTCTTGATCGAACTTCTAAGCTTCCTTACTTTTCTTGTGACTTACAGAGTGTATGGGTTCATTGACCACCCATAAGATCCTGCTGTTTGCTTTCCATAAAACACCACTGTTTGCTCTTACGGTAGTTATGTAGTGTTATACCTGTGCAAGCAATGGTGGTATTGGTGTGACATTCATATACTGCCTTGGATGATTCATTATCCTTATTTCCTTGGGGTTTTGCAGAAACTGCATAACAACATTGGTAACATCGCACTTGATCCCACTTCTGCTTCCTCCAGTGTCCTCTCGTTTTTGCACTTTGCTGAAAGTGTAAAAATATGGTTCCTAAGCATTCACTTAGCACATAGACAACTAATTAATAGTCTTTATCAGTCACAAATTATGAATTTAATGTTGGGTAGTATTCTGTAAAATAATTTTACAAATTACGTGATAGTTGTTGAAAATTAAAAATAGGTCTGTGAAGATGCTACTTGGAAAAGAGCAAGACAAATCAGCTCCTCCTCCCTCATTAGCTGAAACCTGGTTTGATGTATTCATGAGTATTTTAGAAACTCACCTTTGTTTCAATCATCCTGCACACCATTAGCAAACCATTGCTTATGCCACTTTGGTGAGCTGGTTTTCCAGTATGTTGCCCAAATCTCATGTCATTTGGACAGTTGCGTGAATTGTGGATGGTGTCATAATGTCTCTTCACTTAGTTTGAAGGTCAGTGTTGATGATCTTGAAAACTTGTTAGTATTGACATCGTAAGGAGTCCACTTGCATGTCCCGTAATTGTCGTTAATACCTTTTTTTGCTTTAGCTAGTGGCAAAAATGTTCTATGTGAAGGGGATTGATAAGAAAATCAGCACAAAGTTTATTAATTATAATTTTAATTAGTAAATATTAACTTTCTCAGGTTACTTTTCTGTGGTATCCTGGAAACATAGTGGCTACTTGAAATGACTTAATCTTGATAGTCGTAGCCCTTTCTTGTCTATTAGCATGTCATCTTCAAAACTTTGATTATATGTACTAGTGGGTTTAAATTACATGGTGTGATTTTTTCGTTAAAACTCAACTCACAACTGTTGCCAACCACCTTATTTTTAAAGAAGCATTTAGTAGTAAATCCCTGAGTCCCTATTATACATGAGATTTGCCTTCTTTTGGGTATACAGATGTTCCAAGTGTTGTAGAAGAAAATAAAAAGCCACTGATTAATTGTCCAAAAGATAGGACCTTGACCTTTTATGCATTTATCTCATTGAAAACTAGTGAGAAAACCAAATCAGATTAAAGGAGGAATGTTTGTCTCTTATCCCTTAGACTTGGTGAAATCTGGACTTATCTGCCGAGTGTCAGCTGTATTTGCGCTTCAATATCCAAACATCTGTTTTCAGGCAGTGTTTTCTTTTTTTATTAACCGCCATCACAGCCCAGCATCTGTGCAGTAACTCTGTATCAGAATTCTAAAGATTTTAAACATACAATATGCGACAGAGATCAATCTAATGGCAAGGTTGTGTGGTCACCTCTGAACATGAAGGGGAAAACCAGATAAAGCAAGAACGGTTTAGTGGAAAATTCTGTTCTATTCCCTTTTATTTCCCTGCAGGCTCTTTCATTTCTAATGGAAACGTGTCCTTCTGACATCTTCATGACAAACTGTGGATGCATCGTCATGGGTACCGTGGGCATTCAAACATTTTTATTGAAAAACAGTAAGTCACAGTAATTCAGGTGAACAGGAAACGATAAACAGTGTTATACTACAGTATTGCACAGGGCAAATATTAACAGTAAAACCAAACATAATTTTTGTGATTATGTACTATAGATTTCTGAAGAAGACAACAGAGATGTCAAAAACATAAACCAAAGCAGACAATGCTGTTTACCTGAATTAACTGGATTTGAAATACAACCAACATTGAAGCTGAAATGAAGTTTAAGTTTATCCTCTATGGGCATAAGACACAGAATAAATGCTTGCTTTGTTTAACTGCTTATTATTTTGCCTAAAAATATCAGCTTAGCTTTCTGCAGAATAATTATGAGCAATTAATGATTTTTTTTTATTATTTTTTTAAAGGAAATTTTCTTCTTATTTCAAGTTAGAATAATGAACACGTTTATGAGCTCTTCCTTCTTAGTATTTTAAAAATCATCATGATACCATGCAAAATTAGTTCCTTTAATTTCTTGTAATAATCAGGATGCCCTTTACATATTTTCTACTGGTTACAAAGTTATTAAAGTTAAGCTCAGTATTTTGCAGCTGTTGAAATAGTGTTTATAAATGGCTTCACAGTATGGTGCCAGTATTTTCAGTGAGGGTTTCCAGTTCAGAGAAAACGTAAGGGTCTTCTCAAACTTCAGATGTGTCACTGATTTTTGTGGTCAGAACCATATTTTGTCAACCAGTGTCAACGGTCTGTACACTGAACCATTAATCCCAGAAAACTCATGGATTTAGGTGTCAGACATCTTTGACTCCTGAATGCTGCTCATGGTAATTAGGTGTCTTTTTCATGCAAAGTTATAAAATGAAAATACTATTCCTGGTCATTCTATTTGTTATCTGAATATATAGGAGGAAAAAAAATCCACATGCTAAACTGAGCAAAATCCTAATTTTAGAGGTATTTAATTTATCTGGCGGAACAAAATCCCTGCCTTTTTAACTGAGTTGGTTTTTTTCATTGAATTGTGTGTGCTAGACCAGAAAATCTCCAACTGATGTCCCTTGGTGACTCACAGCCATTTAACTTATTGAATGCTATCGGCCAGTTCCCTTGTTTCAAGGTATTAAATCAAAGTAAGACTGTGGGGCACACATGTTCTTTTGAATTCTGCAGAAGTAAACAAAAAAGACAGAAATGCATTTTATGCTGTAAAACTATATGGTGCCACCGTGCAAAATGCCATCCATTTTGTTGGTTCAATTTGAAACGATGTAATTAAAGCCTCTTACTATAAAGATTTCATATAAAAGCCATACAGATTTTTATAGACTAAAGAGACATTTGCCCAGGTTTATTTTCTTGATACGGCTTAGTAAACAACTCGGAGGTGTAATGAAATCCCGTTAGTGGTATTAGTGCTCTTTGCCTGTCCATTGTTGGTAGCAGGACTTTGAAACGTGTGGTGGAATCAGGGTGTTTTTCAGATGCTTTAACATTACCTGTAAGTCAGTCAAGTGCCTCCCAAGATTCTTAACTGCTTTAAAGGATGCCCCGTATCTCTGAAAGTGCCTGAGTAACGCAGGCAGAAATGGCTGCTGCGATCACTGAAGTGCTAGGCAGCTTTATACTGAAATTTTCAAAATTGTCAAAATACTTCATTTCTAATGAACATCTTGTTTATAATATACCTGAACGAAGGCAATGCTTTGGTCCAGTTTGACATGAATTGGTGGAGAGAGCAATTGTGACAAAGAATTTTAACACGCCTTTCTCTCCTAAGCCCGTCCTCTGCACCTGGAGCTCTGGGAATCCCTCCCTTGCTGTATTAGCAGTTACTGTGTTTCTATAGCTTGTGCAGCTCCAGTCCAAACAAGCTGCCTCTGATTCCTATAGGGAATGCAAACTTTCTTGTTGTGTCATTTGGGGGATGGACGTGCCAGTGTTGCCTCTACTGCTGTCAGTTATCCTCTTTGGAAGAGGATTTATTTTGGTCATTTGTGCCAGTGGGCATGAAAACACTTCACTATGAAGCAGCTGAGGATAATCTCTACAAAAGATATCTGACTGCTTATGCAGCAGATCCAAACACCGATGTGCCAGATCGCTGCAGCTGTGGTCAAGATGGGCTGAAGTGCTGCTTGTTGTGCATAATGTGCCATATATCGGTGATTTTTATTAGAGCAGGGTTACAGTAAGGAAAAGAGTATGATATAGCTGCTTTTTTTTCTTTACATGTTGCATAATTTTTATCTACTCGCTTTCATTATTTTGCGCTCATTCTACTAAAAATGGGTGGGGTAATGAGCAGTGTCACCCCACTTAGCACTTCAATAATATTTTTGGTCCGTGAATAGTGGAGTGCATTTACTTTGTACGTGAGCTAGCACAGTTATAACATGCACCCGCATCTGAAGTTTATGTGTGCTAGTCTTTGCTTGAATTCATTCACAAAAACAATGAATATTGTATTCTTGACTTCTTTGTCTGGCAAAATTTCACCTCAGTGATAACAAATGTCCATAAAATGACTCTTCAGTGCGATGCATCCTGGTGTGTTAGCTAAAGAGCATAGCTATGTGACAGGATTGACTTAAAAGGACAAGGAGTTCTTCTAAAATTCAGGCAATGCATTGACGTTGTGTGGTATTAGGGTCAGGTTGTCTATTTTTCCTTTTCATGCCTTTTTAACAAAATATCTGCAGAACAGTCAAACATTTGAAGTGATACATGCAGGTGAAAGGAGTTTTTTTTAATGTTTTTGCTTGTTTAGATTCTCTGAGGTTCAAAAGTAGTCCAATAATTTCTGTGGTGTTTAACTATGGGTGCTTCTGGCAAACGAATACCCATTGCATGCAGTACTCCAACCTTCAAGTAGCAGCAAATAGCAGTGTTTTATGCGTAATTTCTTACTTCTACCTGCTGTTATCAAAATGATCCATTTCTTTAAAGCTGAAGTCACATCAGGTGGTATTGTGTTCACACTCCATTATTTTGTCGCGCTCAGTGACAAGTCACCCACTGGAATAAGACAACCATGCTGTAATGAAAGGAACCCCACACTGCATTTCTAACCACGTGCAAAGCTGCACAAAGGATGATGTCTCTGCTGCCTGTAGGTAAGTACAGAGAGCAGTTCTGAAAAAACACAGCATGTTTTCCAAGCTGAAGCCAGTGACAAAGTAAGGTTATTGCATAACTTTTGCTGCTGAGGAAGTGGTTTCTGACATTTTTATGCCATATGAGACCTGAAGTCCATGGAACAACTTGCTCCATATGTTAATTCTTGTTATATAAGGTTAGAGGAGTGCTGTCCTGAAAGCGCTTTTCGCTGTCATTACATATAGTAATAACTGCACGTTTTTCCTGCAGCTGGGGAAACATCCTAGCGGAGCTGAAGCCTATGCTACCTGTCTAAACCAGCAAGATCAGAGCATCTCTGTTTAAAGGAGTCCAGTCAAAAAGGCATCTTGAGAGAGGTTGAGGAACAACATATTTTTAATTACAGAGGTCCCAGCCGGAGTTATTATGGCAGCAAATCCATAGCTAAGTAGTCTGTAGTTACCTTGGACAGAGTATTGCTGCATCCTCTGACAGCAGTGGGGTCAGAACAGAACAGAATCTGTACGCTCAGGTAGTGGTGTGGAAAAGTGTAGCTCAAATACAAGCATCATTTCATATGTGTACAAAATTTTATTCCTTTTATTTAGGGGTAGCTAATGTTATTGAGGATGTAGATGAAGGGTTTGACTACAAAATATTGACACCAACCCTGGCAAAGACCTCTCGTTCCCTCCATTGTCCTCTGCCCCTCCAAGCAAGCACGCAGATGATTATTTTTTCAGCAAGAATTATATGGTTTGCAAACTGAAGTCAAACCTCTGAAAGGTTTGGTAATAGCAAAAACTGACCTCAGACTGTTCAGCAGAAGTACAATGAAGCAATATCCAAAACCAGCCTATATATTGGCTAATCTGTCGGGCTTTATTCTTTTTAATGTCTCTTCAAAATAAAAGCATTATTTGTAAAAAGAGAAAGATTTGACCCCCAATGCCATAAAACTTTGATCCACTGTATGAAAAGATAAAGCGATAAAGAAAATTGGAAATCTTAAGAGAAGTTATGAAAGGAGGAGTTTTTACATTTTAATATGAAAATCATACAGGAGACATTTTATTCTGCTGAATCTTGTCTACAGTAACTTTCATTACTGCTATCCAGCATCCAATTTGTCATCTCTAATCAGGCATCTTTATTTTTTATTTTTTGCATGCTCAATAATCTTTCAAATTACTCACACTAGATGAAGAATGTCATGCCCTTTAAGATACTTTTCTTGTGTGAAGAACAACTTCTCAAGCAAGTTTTCCAAAACTGTGAAAGCCTCCTGATAGCAGTAATTTTGAAGAATGACGGTATACCTGGAATAGTCCTGTCTTTTTTCATTTCTCTTTAGCCATGTGTTACATAATGTCTTTTTATTATATTCGAATCTTTCGTTTTTGAAACTAACTGCACATGAAATCCTAGGCTTCTCAAGATATTTTTACCGTTTGGACTCAAAGTGAAGCAATTTTTCCTGCATCATTTCTCCTCTGTTATCTTGTCTTTCCATCAGATTCTCCATTAGCTCAATTATAGGACTGCTACAATTTTTACTGCTGCTATTATGTAGGGACTATTAAATCATTTACTATTCTCCAAAACATATTTGTGTATAAAGGTCTAATTCTGAAAGGTTGAAAACTCATCTTGACGTTATCACACCGGTAATCAAAGAAGTAATTGCACAAAATAATCCAGAATAAGATACACAGTAATTCAGGTTTAGGGATGCAATTTATTCATGGTTATAAAAGATAATATTTGTTTATATGGTTGGTTATTTTTCTTCCTGTGATTACACTGACATTTTCAATGTGGAAATAAAGAGAACTCACAGCATAATACGAGATACTGCTGCAAAATTCACATCGTACTGGCCATCAAGTAACTTAATTGATACATTTTTTAATAAATTGTGTCTTGGACAAATTACGAGTATTTGGGCTTTGCACCAATGTGTTTGATGCAGTCTATCACTCAGTCCACAGGTAGTAACAAGTGAGTAACTGCTGCAAACGTATCCCTAAGCGCAGTGAACTGGACCCCATGCGGGTTCAGCAAACCACTCTCCCCTTCTTGCCACAGCACTCTTGTAGATGTCTGCAAGGAATCCCTGGAGATTTGAATTTCCTCAGCTTAACCTTTTCTCTCCCATCTGTTCCAGTGCAGAGTATTCCTAGTCATAGTGTTTACTGCGGAAATCCATCAGGTGTTGCATGCTTTGCAAAAGGCTTTGAGTAAACAGGGTATGTCATTATCGCATGAATATTAATTGCTCTGTTGTGGTACAAATACAGTACTGTTGACTTTTTTACTCTTCCAATGAAGACATGAAGTGGGTGGAATTAACTGTTTGTAAGCAGAAAAGATCCCATTGAGGTCAGAATTTCTTAGAACTTAGAAGTTACGAAATATATTTGAGTCAAAGCGATGCATGAAAAGAGTGATTCCAGTTATACTCTGCAAGTGGAATATATTAAATTTGTATCCTGGCAAGCTTGCATAGTGTATGAATCATTGTAAATCGGGTGTAATGTGGTTGTGGATTTGCATGATTTAGGCAATATTCTCTATAAACAGTATGTATGATTCTTTGATGAATTTGGGTTTTTTATTCTTTTCCAGTTCGTAAGTCTCCAGTAGAACATAGCCAAGTGGTAACGTGATGCTCAGATTTCATTTGTGCACTTTGGCAAAAAAATGTTTACCCTACATGGGCATATTCCTGTCTGCTTCAAGAGCAGCGAAGAACAGAAGTATTATAGTTCAAAAGCTAATACCTTGTAACACTATGAAAATTAAAGACCATAAACATTGTCCATAATAAAGGGTAAGGCATTATGTATTGCATTATACTAAGCTGTTAAGTATAATCCAAGGTAATATAACTTTAGCTGTAAGAGGTTGTTTAGACTTGTTGTATCATAACAAATAAAACAAAGGAGCTCTGTCAGCCAGGGTATATTGGCTTAACAGCTCATATAAGTTCTACTTAAATCATCAGGTAGAGTAAAAGACTAGCTGTTATGGCTTTTACACATGGGGAAGAAAACATTTCTTCTTTGTCCTTTCCGTATCTTTGCAGAGCAATGTGCCCCAACTGCTCAAACTCAGTTTCAGAAATAACTGGGCCCTAAATTTACAAGATACTTGTATGTTGAAATTGTATCATTTTTAAGTTAGATGAATGATGATTCCTTAAAGAAATTCTACTTCTGTTGTAGAGTTAGACACTTCACAATTTTGTTCTTGTGTTTATAAAAAGCACAGACAATTTTTTCGTATGCGAAGACTGTAAAACATGGTCAAATTCTGCTCTTGGATGCCCATACATCATTACTTGCTGTTGGTGAAAATAGCATGGAAAGTGTATAGATGTCATGAGAGTCTCTAGGAAATACACTGAAGTCATTTGGGCTCTCCGCTCAGCGAGATTAGTTTATTCTATTTTATAAGAAACAAATTGACTATGGGAGACATAGGCAAAAGGGTCAGTCAAAATGGATGATCAGCAATAGCTGCTCGGATGTTAATGTATTTGTTGGGTTAAAACAAAAATGTAGTTTCAATGCTTATAAACCCATGAGTGTCGCAGCCCTGTATCGCATAATCTTGAATCCATGTTTCAAGGATGTAATTCTGTTCTTTATGCCATTGATTTCTGTGGGCTTGTAGTTTCTCCAAAGACGAATAACGCTGGAACAAAATGGTGATGTTAAGCAGTAAAGTGTCATCACTAAGAGGGTTTGTACATAAAGGGCAAATAAGAATATGTCACCCCTCTTTGATTAATAGTCCACTGTGTTTCTAGATATTGATTACATTTAAGAGCCTGTGAGTGGGAGGCAATTTAAATTATCTTCAAACAACCGTACAAGAAATAAGAAATAAGATTCATGTGGAAGTAGATACTACCAGATGCCACTGCTGTGAATCCTGTGTGAGGAAGGGGAGATAGAAGAGATTTCCCCATTTTGTGGAAGCTGATTGTAAGCACTGGTGGAGATCTGAAGACAATAGTCGCCTACCATCTGCTCTACTCTGCCTGTGGTGTCAATTACAGCAGTGTGGCTATCCAGCATTTTTCCATTTTACCACTCAAATTCAAATCAGAGTGTGATCCTCAGCTTTTGACATCCGAATGAATACATATTCTTGTTTCAAGTACTGTAAGAGAAAAAAAAACAGAATACCCACACCACCCTATCAAATGCTTTTTCAAAGTATTTTAGGCAATTCATCTCATTTTTGTTTTACTTATAGTGATAGAATTTTATCGTTCTGGAGTTGATGAATGATCTGCAGTCATCAGAGTTTGCCTTACTCGTTTAACTGTATCAGTTTCAAATGCTAGGGATTTCTTTGTATAAGGTTTGCAGATATTTAGCAAATATTGTACAGCGTAATTGAGTGGGGAGACCCTGGAACTGTTAAAACAGTGGTGAAACGTTGCCTCCCATTCTAAAAATCTCTATTTGCAATTCCCTACTAGTAAGTGTGTAACTCAAGGGAAATGTTATTTTTGTCCAGACTGCATACTGGGGGAAAGCCTTACGCACTTTTAACACTTGCTTCTATTTGCAGAGAGTCGTCTAAAATCTGCTGCTCCATCAATACAGAGAGATCTGCTGTTTCTAAATAGCTGTGTACAGCATGTTAAGCTTATAATTGTCTTTTTAATGGGCGGTTGCATTTTTCAATGTTTATTTCCATTAAGAATCAAACATAGTCTGTGTCATTACAATTTTTGAAAACAAACTCTCACAGTCTTTCTGTTTTATAACCTCTTGGCATTTCGCAGCTATAGTGTGTATTGGTGTATTAGGCATGACTGTTTGCAGGTTGTTAAAAAAATAAACAAATCATTGCCTGAATGAACACGGTATGTGTGCAGGCCATCCATGGGCGTACAAAGATGATCTGAAACTCCTCAGACATTCATACGCACATGCCACTTCTCATATATGCATGTTATTATATGGTAGCACTGTTTTTGACTAATAATATTAAAAGGGACCTTTTATGCCAGTAATGCCATCTTTGTGGTCATAATCAGCTTATATAATTAGCTTGAGTTCTCACACTCCACAACAATAATTCGCATGAGCCGTGGTAGTAAGATTTTGTGCTTTTCTGAGCGTAGACCTTAGCCTGCTTGGTACGATTTGTTATGTTATTGTAAAGATTACTTCTGATGTTTTGGAGATATGAATATTTGTCTAGAGATGCCACTTCTCCAATATTTTAAGATAGTATTTGGGAAAGGAAATCTTGCTTTGCATCTTAGTTCATTAATAATTCTTATGTCCTTTTTAGAGTTCCTCCATGACAAAGTTGTGCCCTCTAAATTGATGTTACAGCACTAAGTTCAGTGCAGAGAGCACTGTGAAAGCTTCTTAGTGCTGCGCAGTTTTTCTTTCGCAGTAACAGCTGAATTCCTATTCACTTTTGTCAACTACTACTTGTCCACAGACAAAAAGTCCTCTAATAAAATTTAGTCAGCAGCTGGATACATTTTGGAGGTTTACTTGTTTTATAAATGAAATACAAATGTGTTCACATGCAACCTAAACAAAAGGATGTATATACAAATGGTTCTGAATGCGGCACAGTATTATTTTTTAAAATGAACAATAGGGCATTGGAAAGTATTCATATTAATTACACAAAACAAATGCCAGTCAGTTTGAAAACTCAGCCACGTTCTTATGCCTCCACGAAACATACAAACTCATGAATTATTTTGTGTGTTATCTCTCTTAAATATTTCTCGATCACAGTGATAGTATGGTAAGACATGGTATTTCTGTTAATTACTAAAACTGTTTTGTGTATTTGTCTTGTGAATTAAGCACTTAGATTCTGATTATTTTTCCACCTTTCATTACTAATGTACCAGCAAATCATTCTCAAAAAAAAACCACAAACCCCACAACTGATAAACATTTAACAACAAGAAGATGTATTTATTTATTTATGAATTTTTTGAGCATAGAGATAATAAGAGTACTGACAAATTTTATGTTTCATTGACAAGTAGCTTTGAATTTCAGAATATACAAGTATTTAAAACAACAACTTACTCCAAAGTGTTTTGGCATGCCAAAGGAAAATGAATCGTGTAAGTATTAATAATGTTTCTGATCTGTCAGTTCTGCTTTATCTACTGTTCCAGTGATTTAATTTGGGATGGATTTGGTTTGGTTTAAGTATTTGCTTTGAAGTAAAGAATCACAGCCACAGGCACCCATACCTATTCACGTGCTGTGATCAAAGGCGAGGCACTGAACAACCTGATCTAGTTGAATATGTCCCGGCTCACTGCAGGGAGTTTAGACTAGGTGATCTTTGGAGGTCCTTTCCAACCCAAATTGCTCTATGATCTATGATTCTATAACACACCACATAGTAAAGTCTTGTGGTGATGTTTACCCAGGGATACTTTAATAGAGAATGTAGATTTTCTTTTTCAGATCCATTAATGGAAAAGGCTGCAAATGTTCTGCAGTTCTAATGTTGGTCCTAAATCAGCAATTTTCCCATACCATTCTTCTTGCCCATGTATTTAAGGATCAGGAGAAAAAATGGAAAAAATACAGAGTTCAAAATAATTCTGGGTTTTCAATTTATTAATTTTACCTCCTCTCCGACCATCACCCACTTCAAGTTATTCTACAAAACTATTTTCTTTTTTTCCATCTGCGCAGTATTAGTATCGTGCTCAGTTTCTTCAAAGAAGCGAAGGATTTTTGTGCAAGATTAGCAACCTTGTCTAATAATGATTATTTATATTGCATGGGGTCACAGAGGATGTTTAATGGCAGCTATGTTATGAGCCACTTTTTATTCCAGTCTTAAAGCAGAAAGTTTCATAGAGGAAACAGTTCTGATTTGTTCTCCACAGAGGAAGGCCCCCAGTTCTCAGGAAGTGCCATGGGTCTTCAGGGAGATGCTGGCATAGAAGAGGGAGTTATTTCAGCTGCCTTTTGTCCATATTGGGGAATATTTTAGAAGGAATCCTTGTGATACTAAAAAACTAGTATTATCTGATAATAAAGAAATATTTTGCATCTCAAAGAGCAATCACAGAGATTCAACTCCCAAGTAACAACCATAAACTTCTAAACCTGCAAAGTAATTATGAATCTGAAGGATGGGAGAATAAACATCAGTCTGAGTTGGTTTTTTTTCCTTAGCTGGGCATTTGCTATGAATTCTGCCTCAAGAAAGCTATTTTGGGAGAGAAGGTATCCCATCAGCAGACAGGTGCCAGTATATCAATGAGGCAAATGTGTATGGAAGTATTACCTAACAGTTTCTTTATGTGAATTTGTTAAATTTCCTGTGTCTCTAGACATATTATAATACTCCAATAAGTGTAAATTATCACATTAGAATTGCAGAAGACCCGTTGTTATCCATTTCCAAACTTTATTCCAAAAGTGTTCATTTCTTTGCTGTTTTATACCACCCCTGAAATAGTGTAGAATTTTGACAGTTTCTAAATTCTAATTTTGTTTCCTTCCAATGTCACCTTCTTCCAAAAAAGTTTTCTATTTATGTTAAGCACGAGGTTAACAGTAGCTTTGGTGTGCATATTCTAAGTCATCTTGTATGAAGACAGTCTGCCAGCAATATTTAAGGATGACGGTGTTTCATTACAAGGCCTTTGAGGTAGCAGAGGTACCACAAATAGCTGTTCTTGAAATTTTTCCTTGATTATTATTTTTACTGCCAGACTTTTAAACCATACAGTATCAGTTTTCTTTCGACATCGCTTCTTAGTTCCTTTTATGGTAAAGCTTAATACAATGAACATATGGAGCAGCTGAAAGGCTGCCAAATGTTTAAATGACAAGGTTATAAATATAGAGACAGCATGGGTTTTTTTCTCCTTAATGTACAGTCCTGTTGGTTTGAGCCAAAGCAGACAATAAATCAGAACATGCAACTTGTTTTGCCACTAACTCTATAGATTTATAACATGTAAAGGGTACCTTAGTCTAGTAAAATGAAATAGTCACACTGAGTTTATGTAACTGCCGGGGAATGCTAAGCTAACTTCCACAGAGGACACCTATGACATTCAGAGAAAAAGTTAGTCTTTGAGTTTTATTTTACAAGAAGTTCCTAACAAAGCTGAGTGGCTAGGGATGTCCCCTATTCCTCCTGCTGTGCTCCTCAGCCGCAGGCTATCCTCATTCACTGACCTGCTCCTTTGGATGGAGAGGAACTGCCTTCTGCTTTGCCTTTTTTCCCATGTGCCTGAAAATAGAGGCTTCATCACCATGCATTGTACTTTCTTCAGAGCAGGCAAGCCCTGCTTGCTCTAGTCTGGTGTTCTCTTGCAGCTATTGTTATTTTCCCATAGCACGTGAGGAGGAATGACTAGTATCTGTTATGCTGCTTGGAGACTCAAGCATTTTGTTTTGGTAGGAATTAAATTGGGTTTTGTGTGAGTGTTAGAGAAAGCAAGGGAGTGTGAGGTACCTTGCATGTGGAGGGAAAGGAATACTGCTTATGAAAGCCATTTTTCTTTTGTGGTAATTCTAGTAGGAGATATTGAAAACTTAGGAAGCAGAAGCTTCTGCATACTAAGACCCTGTATATGTCATTGGCACCTTTGCTCTTTTAATGCACTATGTTATTTTTTGTTATACAGATTTTGTGGTTCTGTTTAATAAGAAACTTGTGAATTTTGTATTTTATCAGCAGGATGCATTAGTAATATATGAAGCAAATGCTTTTTCTCAACCATCCACTACTAGAAGAGAGATACCCTGCACCAGAAATATAGCTGTGACAGAATCAGCATTCCTAAAAATAATAATTTGGATTATTTGCAAACAGATGGCTTAGAAACACAAACACTTTATCTTACAATCATCACTTATCCCTTTGGCTGCCAATACTCCACTGCATGTCTTTGTTGCTGTATGCTAATAATATCAATTGAAAGGATTTGGAATGTCAGCCCCTACCTGCCGCACTCAGCAAGCGAAGTGCCAGCTGGGCTGTTCGAGGAAAAAAGAATAGCTTTGTGGTTAAAGCATTTGGTTTGGGCTCTGGAGACCTGTGTTCAAACCATGGTTCTGCCATAGATTTCCTGTGTGACCTTGAACAAATAACACTCTCATAGTCTCAGCTGCCCATCTGTTAACATAGGACTGGTAATTATGATGGTAATGACTTTTACTTTGTAATAGTTCTTAAGGTTGCAGACCCGGCATCAGAACTGTAGCTCAAGCCATAGCTCTGCAGACAGATTCCATCTGAGAACTGGTAGTGAAAGCCAAGGTGGTTTCAGCAGTGTGATCACCTCGGTTACTGCTAAGTAGTGACAGGAATATAGTAACATCAAGGCTGAGCTCATTTTTCAGAAATCCCACACTGGGCATCTCTGTTCTGTCTCTTGACATGGTCGTCGTACTGCTCCTCCCCTCTGGAGACCCAGCATTCCTTTTTATTCAGGAAGTTCATTCCAGCTCAGGCTTTGGGATTTCTCTTGCAGAGCACTGTTTCCTTCACTCTGGCCTTTCCTTGCTTTCCATGTGTTTGTGAGGATTCTGTGTTTCTATAGCTGCAGCTGTTTACATCACAAAATGAATTTTTTTAGTTGTTTAATACATCTGAGTACTTTTGAGTGACGGGGAACCCTTGTTACGAGAACTGCTGCTTCATGGAATCAGGAGGACCATGGGGGACAACAGCAAAGGACACCAAAAATTATTGCTATTCGTTGGATATTCTATACAGATACAGCCAGACGATCTGCAAGCAGTTAATTACACTGGCGATTCACACACCCACCTGCTAATTTGTCTGAATTGAACAGTCACTGGCTAGATGTCCTCTTTGGTGTGAGACACAGGCTCTTGACTGATGGACCTCCCTCTCTTCTAAAAGGAGGTATTGTCTTGTGTAGTTTTAGTACTGTGCTGCTGTAGTGTTAACTGTCATTAGCTTCTGTGTGTGTGTGGCTACTGCCTCTCAGCTTATCAGGCTATGTATGAATGGCAAGACACAACGAACCCATCCTAGTTTTAAGTTGCCTCTTTTCAATTCCCTATTAAAGACTTTCATTATAAACATTGTTTTTGTTTTGTAAGGAGGGCCTTGGCAGCAATACAGCATTTTGGCTATGCTTATAGCTGAGGTTTCACCATGCAAGTCATGGGTCTGGCAGCCAAAAGCACGAGGAAGATGGTCATTATGCCCCTTACCCAAGATTTCTTTAAAACTGAGTCATCTTAGAAAAGTACTAGGAATGGAGGTGGACAGTGCAGTGATTCTGTGCATGTCCTGATTTTCAGAGGAAGACAACAGATGAAACCACAGCTTGTAGAGATGTTCAACACCTCTGTCGAAGTGTATTGTATGGAGCAAAGAGACTTCCTCATTGTTCTCTAAATACACTTTTGTGTCATTGGATGCTGTACTACCATTTTATCTTCCTGTTATGTATGTAAGTGAATAAAGAATTGTTCTGAGCCGTGTTTGCCTGACGGATTTTAAATAGGCTGGAGTTCAATTGGGTTTTGGTTCACAAGTCAGTTAGCACTTCAGGGGAAAACTGTCTGCATATGTTTGCATCTCCTGAATTTTGCTTAGAGTTTGAGATTCAAACAAAATTGAGAGTTCAGAAGAGAATCCAGATTGAACTGCCAGCGTAGTCTGACTTGGGGTTGGAACTATTCAAAATGTCTATATTTAGTTTGGTTTCAAATAGCTACCATAAATGCTTATGCAAATCCCAGAAGGTGCTTTAAAGTTCAATCAGTGCTTACTCCAAGTTTCCTTGAAATATTTGGTAGTTTTTAAGTATACTGTCTGCCAAAATTTTTGGTTTATAAGAAAACCTGATATAAGCACACCTCTCTCTCCTCCACCACCCCACCTCCACCACTACCTCAAATCATTCCATTCAAGCCATAGACAAAGAGCTAAGAGTGCGTGTGACTTGCATCTTTCTTTTAAAGGCAGATGTGGAATGAAACCCTGAGAGACTACAGCCGCCCTAGTTCTTCCTCCAACTCCTACACCAGTTCTCATTGATTTCAATATTTTCTTAAGTAATAACAGGCTCTGACCTTGGCGTGTAGTCCTTTGGAAGCTTTTGTCTGGATCTCTTTACAGAAAAGTATCACAAAATAGACTGTGATGTGACTAACTATGGAATGTTTTCCTTAAGCTGGGCTTACCACATACAGAGCTATAGCAAGGCACATACATTACTAAAAATAATAGCCTAAAACTATGCCGGTGTCATTTGTTCATTATTAAGTCTATTACCTCTGAAATGAGGCTGTGGTACTTAGTCCTTTCTTGTTCTGCGCAGAGCAGTTTATTAATGGTCCCTTTGTTTAAGAGGGATGACACAGAGAGCTGAGCGGAACACTTGAAGCTGCTCAGCAGCTATGAAGCAGCTACTAGGTACTGTTTAATATCTTAAATGACTCCATGCCCATAAATCAGCCAGCTGTAAATTATATTTAATGCTGAAAAATAACCACCAACCAAACAGATCTTTAACCTGTAAATGTTAATTCTGTTTGTTAATACTTTGTGGCTCCAGCAGTGCTCTGAGACTACACAAGTGATTATTCATTTTGACTGCACTCCAGCCCTTTTCAGAAAAGCATTTCCAAGGTCTTCCTAAAAACAGGAGTTGCTGCAAGGCACCCACCATCAAGCAGAAGCACTGTGGGCATGGAACAGTCAAAAATTCAGTTCTTACCTCCACTGCCCAAGTCACTGTACCACAGAAGCCCTGTGAATGGGGTAGTTCATATCCTAGAAGAAATATTAGATGGGAGCAGTATTAGAGCTAATCCTCTGCTTGGGCTGCTCGCTGTGGGAGATTTTGCAGATGTTTGGCACTGTGATACAGCAGCTGCACTTCCAGAGCAATCCCAGCCAGCTCAGCTGACTCTCTGCTGCATCACCATGTGCACTATCATCCTGCCTGCATGGCCAGGGCTGAGCACCAATGGGAAGGGTTTGAGAAGGCACATGTGGGTGCCCTGAAGTGGAAAGTGGGCTACGACTTCAGGCTGGAAGGAGAAGGTTTATTCCCTTCTTTCCCTGTTTCATTTAAGCTCATCTCTATGTCCCTCTCCTTCTCCTGTGTGCTGTATCTAGCAATCCGGGCAGCTACAAAACCCCAATGATTTCTTTATTTTTGGATTTGTGGGGAGTGCGTTAATTTTCCTTTATATCAACAACATGACTTTAATCACCCTAGAGTAGACGTAGGAGAGGGCTCTTGATTGCAAGATGGAGATGAGGGCAGGGAGAATGTTCCTGTCAGGGATTCGTACTCTCAACCTCACTTAATGTGTGACTAGATCCTATTCTGCTTTGGTGATGTTCTGTGAATCAAATTCTGTACATATGATGCTCATTTAAATATTTAATTTTTGTTTGAGTCAGTGAGAATGGATGATTCAAAAACTTCAAGCACGTATCGTAGAATCACAGAATGGTTTTGGCTGGAAAGTGCTGTTAAAGGTCATCCAGTCCAACCCCCCTTGCAGTGAACATGGACATATTAGATCAGGTTGCTCAGACGCCATCCAACCCGACCTTCAATGTTTCCTGGGATGGGGCACCTACCACTTCTCTGGGCAACCTGTTCAATGTTTCACAACCCTCATTGTGAAAATTTTTTTTGTCATACCTATTCCAAATCTACCCTCTTTTAGTTTAAAATTTTTACCCCTGGTCCTATTGCTATGACCCTGTAAAAAGTTTGTCTTCAACTTTCTTATAAGCCCTATTACTGAGAGGCCTCAATATTTCTGATGCCTTCTCTTCTCCAGGTGCAGGACCTTGCACTTGGCCTTGTTGAAGCTCATGAGGTTCACATGTGCCTACTTCTTGAGGATATCCAGGTCCCTCTGGATGGCAACATATCCCTCAGGCATTTCAACTCCACCACTCAGGTGTCTGCTTACCTTTAAAAGGTAAGGAAATATGGTTCCAACTTTGTCTGTTGAAGACACTCCTTGAGTAAAACCAATTCTCACTATGAATACTGGTTTTCTTTGTTCTTTCTAGACAATATAAAAGCAAGGAATTTATAATGTAAAATAATTGTGTACATCAGAAAACCAGCTGGACATTAAATCTGTTTTGCATTTGATTATATTTTATTATTTTGCCCCTACATTTCACCAAGTATAAATGTTTGAAAATGAAGCTAGTTTAAAAATGGTAAAAAGCTGTTGGAACAGGTAGTGAACTTTGTAATTAAGTATTTTACCACATTTGAAAAAAAATTAAAATGGTGGCTTATTTTGCATGTCTCTGTGTGTGCACGTGCACTTTATTCTTTTGTTGGTAAAGTACCACTGTCCTGGGGAAACAGACGTTTTCCTCTTTCTTTAGTAATGATTAGTCCAAACTATGAAGCTGAGGTTCATTCCTTGTTTAGCTGTAAACTATATTATCTATATACTCTCTAATTCAGTCTGATTTTGTGACAAAAAATGATACTACCTATGAACTACGGGAAGTATCTTAATTCTGAAAGTTGAAATATTTAGATTAGAAAGAGTACACTTACATTTCATTACATAAAGTGATGTTGAAATAAATATTGGCCTTGATCTGAGCTGCTGTTCAGCAACAACAAAAAAAAGCATTCATGTTTATCTTTTTTTAAAAATGCAAGTGTTCAAAAAACAGCACAGCAGAATGAATAACACAGAAACTGGGCAGACAATAAAATGTAAAATGTAAGTGGGAAACAAATGTTAACATTCTACTTACCAAGCTCTTACAAGCAAAAGAGAGCATGTAGAATGGTAATTAACACCTACTCATCACATTCTTCTAGAAGATTAAAGAACAGGTCCTAGCCTCAGTGCTTACCTTTGCAAATACAATCTCATCAATTAATCTAATTCAGAAGAGAATCATGTTTTTCTTTTAGCTCACTTAGCCAAGGTTTTTTTCCCATTAGACTGTTTTTCTCATTCACCACCTGAGAATCCATATCTTATGTAGAGGTGAAAATTCCTTGACCTTTAAATGCACTGAGTTAAATCTTTATAAAAATAGATGAGATTATCGCAGATGTAGGAATTATGAGAACAGGGTTTATGACTTATGATAAAGCTGAATTTTAGTCTCTGCAGTAATATGTTAGTTGCTTATGAAGGTCTAACCTTAGAAGGAGAGCTTTCCATTTGTGGCCCAGAGTGCCACATATCTACATTTCTAGCATAGTTCAGCAGCTGTTTTCGTTGAGAGACCACAACTTGGTCTCCCTTTTCTTTTGGAAAAGTCGTGCAATGTTGTTTCTTTTTTTTTTTTAAGTTCAAATTACTAAAAATACGTATTTAGTTAGTTTCTCAAAGTGTGTAAGTTATCTAATAGCATGATTGCTTGGCTGTCTAAGTTATGAGAATTGACTTACCCAACCAGCGGATAAACACAGAGAAAAGTTTTATCTGTGTACATATAAAAAGAGGATGTATGTGTTTTAGACTTAAAGAATGTAAAAATTTGTCCTAAAGAAGAGCCTTTGCTAGGTTGTTGGGTTTTTTTCCAAGTGTATTTCTTTAACAGACATCAGGTTTGGAGATTTCTGCAATGCTCTGACACTTTATGACATAGCTGGTTTTATTAGCCGGGGAATCGCCTTTCTTTAATATACATTTACATCTGGCAGCATCTATCCCTCCAAGCACCCTCTCAGTCATCAACTTTTTCTTGGTGTTATCATGCAAATATTTCTGCTCACGCTCTTGCTAAGACTTTCGTAGATGCAGATATTGTGGATTTGTTTTGGAATAGTCTATAAACAGAGCTGAAACGTGCCTTCCATGCGAGCCTGATAGTGAAAACATCTTAGTAAATCTACTTTGAACTGGAATTGCTGGTTCTTGGCCAGGAGGTATTAGCTGAGCACTGGTAGAAGCAGATGTAACAAGGCAATGAAAGTGATCATTAATGATATTATATACATTTTCTGGAGCAAAAATGAAAATTTCAATTTCAACACCATTAGGAGCCTGGAGAAGTATAAAAACGCATTTTGCAATCTTCGCTCAGATAAATGATTGCTGCTCTCAATCCCTTGAATAGTTTTAACAGATGATTACTGGCTAGATTCCATTGTTGGACCGTAGCTTCAGAAAAAAATGTACTATTTAAATACATAAACACAGATTGTTAATGAAACCATTCTCTATATCCTTTCCACAGTTCCTGGCAGAAAACATTTAGCTGAATGTGACTGGGAAATTGAGCTGGTACCAAGGTTCTCTAATCTCTCTGTTCTGATGAATTTATAGATGTGCTCATATTGATTTATTATTAAAATTCCTTTTCATAAAAGCAATGGTATCACGGAGGTAGAATAACACGTGAGATGCAGCCCAAGGTAAATTAAAAGTACTTAAACAGAGTAGTTATTGTCTGATTTCAACTAAGTACGTTAGCTCAGTATCCTTGCAAACAATATATTAAGATGATAAGTCATCAGCACAGTAATCTTTATGTTGCTGCTATTAGGTATCAATTTTATAAGAAAATTAGCTCTTTATTTCTATTTAGAGTTTAAAAAAAAAAGAAAGAAAGGAATTGTCGATGCAGTTTTACCAACACACCTATTTCTGGGTTTGGTGGCTACTGCAATAAAGTGGAATAATGAGGCTTTAACGTGAGCTTTGTCAATCTGAGTGTGTGACATAGATACCTGTAAAAAATAGTAGCAAAATGTGGAATGTCCAGTTTGAAAATTACATAATTGCCAGCTGCACGTGCAAAAATATTTTCTGTATCTGTCAGGAAGTATTAAAATCTTTTTCACGATCAAGGAGAGTAGGCTGGGAGCTTCTAGTTTGTGCAAAAATTTCAAGGCTCATACCATTCACTGCAATTAAGTTCTATATGCTCTAGAATATGCGAAAAGATTGAGTCACCAGGGTTGCTTTCTTTTCTCCATGGCTTCATTTTCAGCAGCTGAAGGACAAACCTTCTTCTTGGACTACATTTACCTGATGAACAGCGCAGCCATCATAAATGTTTAAAATAATGTTACAATGAATGGAAAATTAAGAACAGGGGCAGAAAAATCTGAATGGCATAAGATCGAAGTTGGATTCTGAAAAGAATACTTTACATTAAGAACAGTATAGTATTGCAGAGACCTTGGAAAGCAACAGAGAAATGGAGAAAACATCATTCAACAGATGAACAAACCTTTCAGATTTATATTCTGGAATGACAATTCTAAAGAAACAAGACTCCATCTCTCAGAAAATACAAATTAGAGGTGAAAAAAATATAGACAGTGGCTAAACAATACATATTACAGAATCACAGAATTGTTTTGGTTGGAAAAGATCTTTAAGATCACCAAGTCCAACCATTAACCCAGCACTGCCAAATGCTAAGCCATGTCCTTAAGTGCCACATCTACACGTCTTTTAAATATCCCCAGGGATGGTGACTGCACCACTTCCCTGGGCAGCCTGTTCCAAGGCTTTGCAACCTTTTCAGTGAAGAAATTTTTCCTAATATCCAGCCTAACCCCGAGGGATGGTGACCCCCCCACTCCCCGGGCCAGCCTGTTCCAAGGCTTTGCAACCTTTTCAGTGAAGAAATTTTTCCTAATATCCAGCCTAAACCTCCCCTGGCTTAACTTGAGGCTATTTCCTCTTGTCCTGTTGCTTGTTACTTGAGAGAACAGACTGACCATCCATCTCGCTACAACCTCCTTTCAGGTTTTCTCCAGGCTAAATAACCTCAGTTCCCTTACCTGCTCCTTAGAGGACTTGTTCTCTAGACCCTTCACCAGCTTCACTGCTCTTCTCTGAACCTGCTCCAGCACCTCAGTGTATTTCGTGTAGTGAGGGGCCCAAAACTGGGCACCGTGCTCAAGGTGTGCCCTCACCAGTGCCGAGTACTGGGGGCCAATGATTTCCCTGCTCCTGCTGGCCACACTATTGCTGACACAAGCCAGGATGCCATTGGCCTTCTCGGCCACCTGGGCACCCTGCTGGCTCATTCAGCCACTACTGACCAATCCCCCTCCCCAACTCTGGCTCTTTTGCAGCTGGGCATTTTCCAGCCACTCTTCCCCAAGCCTGTAGCATTGCATGGGGTTACTGTGACCCAAGGGCAGGACCCAGTACTTGGCCTTGTTCAACCTCATGCAGTTGGCCTTGTCCCACCAATCCTAAACTATATTCTATAGTATATGTATTATCTGCATTACTTGCCTGCAAATTAGACTGTGTTGGAAACCACTAAGTGTGTAAACTGTGATGAGCTTTCTCAACAACACAATCCATTCAGCCTGTTCTGAACTCAGAGCTGGAAGCTGAGTCATGGCTGCATCATAGCATATAGCATATGTGTGGTTTAAATGAATGCACTCTTTGTTCATGTCATTATAGCCTTCCATGTTTTCTCAGGGGTTAAGTACAGGCTAGGGGCACAGGAAGAAAAAGTTTTCTGTTCTCCCTCAGTACATTTTTAGAGCATCACAGTAACTGACTGGGCTGCGTTCAAGGTTGCTAAAGCGGCGCAATGATCACAACACGTACAGCATGCCTGATATGCCAAACAGACAAAACACTTGACTTTTTGTTTCACATTAACCACACAAATAATACCCTCCCTATTCATAACACACATAACCATATTGAAGTAGATTCAAAATTAACCATTCTCCACAGATGACCATTAAGCTTTGGTGTTGGTTATTCCTTGTCAGAGACTTGATGTAATTACCTTGCATTAGGAATTAAGGTGGTGTCCAGCCATAGCTTGTCGTGCAAGGGAAAAAAAAGTACCTCTATCTCTCTCCCATATTTGAACAATGCTTTTAATCTGGGACGGATCTGTATGGTACTCTGGTAGATGGCTTTCTAAAAAGTACAAGGTGGTATATCTTTTAATTCATTATTTGCACTGTGATTTACTTTTTATTAATTTAGTTCTTTAGGTTTGCTGCTGGTTTTGCTTTTTAAAATGAATTTCAATAGCAAGTGTATTTCTTTTATTGATTTAATTATTGTTTTAGTGTATGGATAGTTGTTGGCTGTGAAGCAGAAAAGACTGTGTATTCTGTGTTAGGAACAGAAGAATTCCAGTTTTATATAAAACCCTTTCCTGTTGCTAGTTCATCACAGATAAACCTAACTGATATTACACTTTGATTTTGCAAAAATATCTTCCAGCTTTCTGCTTCTGAGAAGAAAAGACTCAATAACAGAGCCATCAGAGAACCTCAGAAAGTAAGCTGGGTTTGTAAAACAAAAGAGTATGTTTACAAGTCTGTTATCTATAATTTAAACCTCACATGTCAGAATAGAAGATGGCTATATGTATGGTGTTGTGCATTTTCCCTGCGTACTACATTTCCTAATCCACCCCCAGTTTGGCAAACATTGCTGAAGGGAAGTTGCATCAAACTTTCAAGGTCCAAAGATTTTTAGAAATTATGAAATTGTCAGTGCTAACTGATGATGAATAATAAGGAGACAAAGGAGACAAAAATGTTCATTGTTTTCCAGTGGCTACAATAAACTCCATTGTTGTTTTCCCATTGGATGCACCTGGGAACAGACAAAAGTGATTCTGTTGCAGGGACTGCTCTCCCTGTACTGTTTAATCTGTCTGATATTGGAGGATGCTTCCAGAAAAAGTTCTCTGCGGGCTGTTTTTGAGCTCTGCATCTTTTTTGAGTGAATTCCAACAAGAACACTTTGCTAAGGAAATTTCAAGAGGGATGTGTTGCAGTTATTCTGTACATAAAAATTATTTTCTCCAAGTCAAATGTGATTGATAGATCTGTCAAATCCACAGGTAGAGCACACGCTGCAAAAGCAGCAGTTCAGTCTGGACAGCTGGGAAAGGAGTGAGGGGAGACATTTCAGAAAGTGTGTTTTTAGACATTATTTTTGAGGAATAAATTCCTGCTCTGAGATCCATATTGATACCTGATCCAAAGGGACTGCACAGCTGGAAATTACAACTTTATTCGCATTTCTGCAGGGCCTAGTGCTATAACCAGCATACCTATTTCTGCTTTTAAAGTCAATAAGAATTGACTTTAACTGTTATTTTCCCTTACATTATTACGGGAGAGGGAAGTCATTCTAATGGCAATCTCAGTAGATGTTACCCTCCTCCCTAGTGAAGACTACAGGAAACCCGTGTCTTGGGGGACACAGTGCATTTGTAGTATAACACCTCCTTACTCACATCTGCCTAAGGTGCATTATTAGGCGAGGAAGGGAAGGAGGATGGAAAGGTCACCCGCTCACTTACACACAACCCAGCAATGGTTTAGCAGCAGGAGATGAGGGACTGCTGACTGTTAGCTGCATAAGCAGCTGTAAGGGCAGTCTCAGCTTCTTGCTGCCTCCCACACTTCAGTGTGTTCTGTGTATTTCTACAGCTATGGAACCATTTTCTTCTATCATCAGATAAGGAGACAAACAACACATACTGCAACCTTGCTCTATTCCTTTTTTTTTTTTTTTTCCCGGAACTGAGTAGTCTCCATTGCCCTGACAAGGCTCACAGGTAATCCGTGACTGGCGTGTGCAGTGGTTCCTCAGTGAGAAACAACCAACATTTATTCCCCTGTTCCAGGAGCATAAGGATAAGATGCCCAAGGTCTGAAAGAGGCAGTAACAGCCCATAGATCATAGTGGTGAGGACAGAGCACTGTGCACAGTCTTTCTCATAGCCGCTCTTTTCCCCGGGAGCAGCTCCATGTCCTGGTCAGGCAGATCTCTTGTAATTTACAGATCTCCCTGTCCCGGGTTTGACCCTTTCTTTGAGTGGTTGCAAGATGAACATTAATTGCCCAAATGACTACAAGCTAAGAACGTCAGATGAATTTAAGCAGTCAACCATCCGACAAAGAGATTTTCATCAATATTCACAGTGCTTGGAGTGTGACACAGCAGATATGCACTGCGATCCTGATCTCATTCTGGCAAAGACGGGCACACACGCTTTCAGAAGAGAGGAGTCTTCACACCAGCAAAGCTTTCTCAGGGCAAGGATGTGCATGCTGATATACAGTCTAATCTTGGTGAGGGTATAAATAGTTCTTAAAAGTCATTCATTACGGGAGATGGAAAGACTGTAATGTTGTTTCTTACCTTTTTGAATGGATAAAACTTCAAAGCAGGATTTCCTTGGCTGGCCCAGGTTGATGACTGCCATTTTGAAGGAATGTCTTTTGCATGCCTGAATTTGATCAGTAAAAGAGAGGCATAAAACTAAGACAAAAGCTTTACTATTGCATAATGTTTTGTCTTTGTAATCTTTAGGCTATTGGAGATGTCTTCTTTCAAGAAGATAATGATGAAGAAGGTGACGTAAAAAATATTAAGTAAGTATTGGTTGAGCATTGAAAATCAAATGGCACAAACAAAAAATTACGCACAGTCTTCTTGTACCTGCCACAGATCAACACATCTCATTAAATCCCTGTGGCTTAGCAAGTCACCAGAAAAAACACTCAGGAAAGGATAGATGGAAGAAGTATTTTCTTTCTTATGCTCCATGTTCTTAAATACTTCTAAACTTCTTTTTCATTTGAATTGTTTTATGTATGGACACTGCTGTAAATTTGACGCTGTTTCTATTAAGAAAGAGGCAAATATGCCAGATGATTTTGTAATGTTTCTTATGTGGATTTCTCCAAGATGTAACATACTTATGGTGTTCTCAAGTGAGCCTTCAGCAGATCTGAATCATTTAAGGGTTCACCCTCATCTAGTTAAAAATCAGTGTTTGAATATCTATCAGTATGCAAAACATTCATTTGCTACAAGAGTTAGAGCTCCTTATTATACCAGGAAGAATTTAAGTTTTAATTAGCATTTCCTCTGGTGTACTAAACCCACTGAGATTACTACACTTAGTAAAATTTAATTAACTTGACAAAAGATCCTAATTGTTTTCATGTCACTAGTCCTTAGTGGGACTAAAAATAATACCCTTCAAATTAAGTGTCTACAACCAGCCTTTCTTTTGGTTGTCCTACATACATAAAATTGGTTGGCCTACATATAACTATAGTTGGTAACAAGTCTTGCCCAACATGGAATCAAGATTATTTGCTCAAAGTTGGAGATTTATATGGCAATACATAGTGATAAAAATTTACTCAGCAAAAGATCTCGGCTAACATTAATTCTTCCCACCATCTTGCTAAGCTTTGCAAATGGGAGGTTTATTGATTTATCTGGGTGCTCAGACTAATCAACAAGATATAGTATTCATTTAAATTGATGTAGTAATATAATATTGGCAAGAGATAAGAAAGATAAATGTATCAATAATGTAACTATGATAAACAATATCTATCTATATCAAGTGTAGTGTGCCTAGGAGAAATTTGGAATTAAAATGAAAATACTTGCTGTTCAAGACTTCTTGTATCTTTACTTCTTCTTTCTTAAATAGAGCTGCTCACATAATTCCAAGGCTTCATTCGCTTTGAGACACCCATCATGAAAAAACAGTGAGTGTGGAAAGCATTAGTGCACAGACAGATTTAAGAGTATTGGGGACAGCTTTCAGCTCAGGAGATTTGTTACGGAAGTTTATATGCAGAACACAAGTAATGGAGTCCAGCGAATCCTTTGGCTCTGGATGTCTAAAGAAGACATTTTTTAAGCAGAAGAGATCAAGGAAAAATACCTAAGCTCTTCTGCCAATGTTTGGGATTTCATCACATACATCCTCACATTGCAGAGATCAAATGTTTGTCTAATTATTATCTCCAAAATTTAAGGAATGAATCAGTTTATCATCTTAGGAAATCAAATCAATCATTTGTTATTCCTGTACTGAGCTTCACTGGGACTGAATTTCCCTGATGTGCTTAGAAATTACTGCTAATACAGATATGGTTTTGGCACCATAATTTGTTATGTAGGTGCCCTTTTTTTGACAAAACTGTGTCTTTGGTAAGGTTTAAACTCCATCCTCTCCTGAAATAACACAGTTCAGACCAGGGTATTGCTATTGAGAGAGTATGTTGCTATTTGCAAGAGAATATTAACTATATGCATTAAGTCCTTATAGTACTGGGAGGAAAACAAATCCCTGTAAATCTGTCTGCATCTTGAGTCTTCAACTTCTTTTTCTGCCCAAACATCTGGCTGGTTTATAGCATTGGAATACTAAGAAGATTATCTTGGCTGATGATCCATCCAGATTGGCCGTTAAACACCTCTTTTATGGTTTCCTTGCCAAGTTCCTTCTTTGTTTCCTTCCCTCTCAATTTAAACCACAAGGTGCTCTTACAGGCCTTAATCCCCCTCAGGATTTATTGATGCAAGCTCAAGATATCCATCTATTCTATTTAAATTATTAGAATATTCTGAATATACATAAAGAGAATATTTTTAATGAACTGTATAGAGATCACATTGGTAACTTTTGCCCTAATAAATAGATAAATTTATGATAAGCCTTCATTCAAAACCACCATATGCATGTGTTTAATGTGGACAAATATTTAAAAATCACACTCCTGTTAACTTTCCTTTGCATATATAAAATAGTTAACTCTGAAGAGTTGTTCAAAGGCTTAACTTTAGTACATGAAAGTCAAAGAAAGCCAATAAAATGGAGACTACGGGAAAAGCAGGCCACAAAAGAGTCACTACAGAAGACTTCGTGCATTTTGAAGAAATTAAGTTCACGTTTGTAGGAAAATGGAAATACTGTTCATCTTTGTTGATAATATATTTAGAACATTAAAAATCTTCAGTAAACTGTTGTACCTCTTCCCATCTCTGCATTTGACTTTTTTCTTTGTATGGCTAATGAATCATTGGCTGCATTAGTTAAAACATAAGAACTTTATCTCTCTGGTTTGACAAACTGTGAATAGCAGCTTGGAAAACTCTCATAGTCTCACCATCACTTCTTAGAATGCATTGACTTTTGAAAGACTGTTTTCAGCACTTTTTCATTACCTGACCTACTGTTCACCTGATGTATTTAGATACTTAATATCTATAATGAAAAAGAAGGTATTTTATAAAACAATTAATTATGACAGAATCTTCTGATCCAGCATTTTCACACATCTTTGGAGTTTTACATTATACCAAAACAATTTATGCATTTAGAAAATTGAAGCGTAATTGAAAATTATAATGTGTAAAAGCAGTTCTGATTAACATAATGTAGAGGCACGTAATAGGAATTTTAAAGACTCAAGAAAGAAAATAAAAGTATTTCAAGCCTCTGAAGTTTTAAGTGTCTCTATTCAGAATATAAGCCCTCAATAACACAATGTTTTGTGGGAATACTGAGAACATTTACAAAATCATCTCCTCATTGTTAGGGAACACTGATAATTTCATTTGGATCTAGTCTTGCTATATTCTAATGGTCTTTTTTTGTACTACGTAGATACAATTTTTTAAATGATGCATTTTTAATATTTTATTTTAGAAAAATAGGACATCAAAGCAACTGGTAGTAGATGCAGAATGGTAATTTTGAAAGAAATCCTTTGAAAAGAGAATCCATGCTCAATTTCAAATGAGTGTAACTGTTCTTAAGTACACTACAGTTTCTACTTTTTGTTTAAGGTTTTACTCTGACTCAAGCAAGAGAATAATTTATCATGGAGTGATTGATCAGAATTTTTTTCTTTTTTTTTGTTGGCTGTTAATAGCTGATAGGATATGTCTAGTACAGCTCCTGTAAATAAATGGAGAAGAGTGACAGAAAAATCTGAGGTTTGGTTTGAGGTTGGATTTTAGAGAAGTAAAGAGAAATACTAGTGGGATGAACCTCTGATATTTGTGCATGAAAAGACTTTGTATAAGATGCTCTTAACCAATTTTAGATGTCAGTATCATGAATATTCATCTCCTGCTGCTTACAACAAAAGCATTTTTAAGAAAAACCTGAAGAAGGTAAAGTGTTAACATCCCTCTCTTGAAATCAATCAAGCTGTGCGTGTTTATATCACTTACTTAAGATCTGAAACACAAATATACTTTTTTTGAAAGAAAAGCAGCTTATACTTTCTTTAACTATCAGGTTACTTTGGAATTCTACAGTGAGAGATGTTTCTGAAAATGAAACATAGCATCAGGCTGGAAGAACATTGGCGTCATAAGAAAGGAACAGCTATTTCATAAAGTCTTACCGGTTGTAAGCATTATGTACAAGACTGAAAAGACAATATTCTGGTAGAAAAAATCCCAAACATATGCGCTATTTAAAAACAAATAGAAAATATCAGTACAATAAAATGAAATAGTGCAATTAAAAGAAATACTGAGAGAATGTAATTTGGGGAAAATTTTATCAGCTCTGTTCATTCATTGAGGGTCGCTTAGACATTTCTCTCCAATCAATAGAAAACTAAAAATGTTACAGTATATGGAAAGAAATTGTGTGATTTTTTTTTTTTTTTTTTTTTTTTTTTTTTTTTTTTTTTTTTTTTTTAAAAAAGGGTCTACAAACTCAACAAAGTTAACCTTAAGTCATAGCAAACATTACAGACACAGTGCTACTGTACTTTTCCTCTTGGATTTTTCAGTAAGTAGAAGAGATAATCTATACATTTATGGGGGGAAGTGCACATTTTTCTTTTCTGGGAAAGTATCCTCACGTTCTCTGAACCTAAAAATGTAATAACAATTTGGCTTTATATAATAGCAACAATGATGAAGCGATGATATCTTCTGCCATGTTGGCCAAAATTGCAGGGTTCTCTTCCAAATTTTGTAGTATTCAGTAAGTTGTTATGTTCGTGCACAGTTTTGTTTTAGTTATGTAGGATTAACGAGAACTTGTTCCGCTCCTGACAACTGTATACAACTCTATACAACTGTAACTCCATAGACTTCATGTACCAAGGGCTGCAGAGCTGTAATATGAAACTGAACTAAAGAAAATCCATATAAAAAAAGAGATCTGATTATTAACCCAAATTACCTACAATTAGATTGGGAGTCAAAACTGATAGCAGACTGTTAAGGCTGCCTTTCATTTCCCTGTCTTCATTCAGAGGTTGGAAGGCCTGAAGATTTTAATCCTTGAGTGATCTAAGCCCAGTGTTGCTCTGGATTCCATGATGGGACGATACCACTTGCCTCTCTGGAATGTTGTACAGGGAGGATAATAATGCTCAACTAAAAGCTCGATATTCTTAATAAATAAACATGTTGGCCTAAATCCAGAACATCTTAATTCCCAGCAGTTTAAACCTACTTGACTTAAGTCACTAGTCAGTGATGAGAATCAGTGTTTCTGACACTGACTAGTTCAAAGGATTACTTGAAAATCAACTGCAGAGGCTTTTGAAATAACCTTAATCTAATTTCTAATCAAGTTTTATAGGAAACCTGAGGCATACAAAAACCCAGAATCTTCTAATAGTTATAATTTGAGGCACCTATCTGAATTTATGAATATTAGTAGTGGTATAAATATCTAAATATTTTTACAATTATAATATTGTATGAGAATAAAGTATTTTATTTGCATATTTAACCTACAGAGAAAGTTTTAGGTTTTTTCTGAAGTTAATGTGACAGCAGATGTCCTGTTCAAACCTTAAATTGCACTCAATAAGTATATTAATTAACATTTCTGATTCAAGAAATTGCTAGTTAGCAATATATTATTTTATTTATAAGATCTAATTAAATTACAAGATTAACTCCCAATCACCACAGATCAGAAAATCTCCAGTTTGTGTTCACACATATGTTACAATCTTCCTTTCGCACAAACACTTCTCCATGGAGGGGTGGGCGGGGGCGGGGAAGGAGTGAGTCTCATACTGAGATTACAAATACTCTACAGAGGCTTTTCTCTAATTGTCACTAGCGAATAAAGGCTTTATATTACCCATTGGTTTAAGGTAATACCTTCAAGGCACAAAGTGTCTTCCACCAACTCAAATGTAATTGGTGAGATGAGAGGAAAAATTGTTTGTAAAAGAAAGAAAAAATAAATGAAACCACTTTTAGATATTATTTTAATGCGCTTCTACAGTACTTGCGGTGTTAACAGATTTGCTAGTATTCTGGCTTCTTGCTATCAGAGCCTTGTGTCAAGCCTCATTATCATTCCACACATGACATTTTCATGAATTTCTGATAAACAGGAATTCCACCTATTTGCAGTTGCATTAAACTGCAACAGTAAAACCTTCGAAACACCTATATGCATTAGGTGGGCACATGGTGACCATCTTGAAACATGGATTGAATAATGCTGAGATCTGTAAACCTCAACACAGGTATTAACATGTTCCTGATGATAGGCAGGAACATTATAGATAGATGGAACCTGAATGAATATTGTAATAGAACTCATGTGCCGAGCTAGAACAGGAGGATGTAAGAGCCCAAGGTTTTTTGTCCTGTCCTTGTCACTTGATGGTATATGATCTTATGCACATTGCTTTGAACATCAGTATTCCTAAACCAGCCAAAGTCCTCCATTCCCTCTTGGAGCCATTTAACTCTGGTCTTACCAGCTCTGAAAATCACTTCCTTTCTTGATCAGATTGATCCCTCAACCATACACAAAGATGGTTGTCCAGCTCCCAGCGTTTGGATTCCAGGGGGATGGTGGCTCAGCTTTCTCTAGTAACCCAAGACTCAGGCCCATAAAACAGTTAGACATGACGCTTATTCAATTTCCAGTTTTAAACACTTTTCTGAAAGACTAAATACAGAACCTATGTTCCCATGAAGATAAAACCAGGCCTGCTCTCCTTGCTAAAACATTGTTAAGTTTATCTTACCATCTAACTTTATTAAAACCAGACTTCCCTGGTAGAATGTTGAAGTTAAAAAAATGAGCTCTCAAAGTCCAGAAAAACACAGATAATGCTCCAATTTTACTTGTCACAATCTGAGCTGATCTGACCATTTGCCATTCCTTAAAAGATACAGATCTCACAACGAGCTGCTGTTGATACCAGATGGGCAGATCTTTCTCTGTAGATAGATAAGTGGGTACTGGAAGCCTTCCGCCAAAATAATGTCTGGAATGTTGGAAAAGAAGAGCTCCTCATCGACTGGGAATGAGACCCAGCAGGCGCTGCAGGAGAGCTCACTCAGAACTGTAAGATTATTTCTTGGTTATGCAGAAAGTGTTCAAATTTCTTTTATAAGAAGATTAAATGTCCTGGAGGGAAATGCAATTTGAACCAAAATAGAAGGGAGCGTGCTATGTTCAAAGCAATGGCACTCTAATATGAGAGTGCTTCATTTACGGCTTAGTTACACATCTGATTTCCAGAGATCCCAGAAAGCCATGGGATGTTGTCAGAATTCAGCTCAGACTCTGGTGTTTTGTTTCTTGAGTTCATTTTTTGGAGTTCAATGACAGCTCAGAAAGGGGCAGGCAAGAAAACCAACGGTATGTATGGAAGGAATTAATTAATACACTTTGAATTTCATGTATAAATTCACACTTCTAGGTGAAGTCAGCCTTTCTGAAAAGCTGCCCAGAACATTTATGTAGGGCATAGACTTTATGCTGGCCTGCACAGAAGAAAATTCTTACATACCATAGTGTTTCTTTCTTTGGTTTATGTAGATCATGTAGCCAAATACTTTGTATTTTTAGCTGACATGAAAAGACTTTTCTCTCTACAAAGTGGTTTAGAAAAATCCATTCAGTCAGGAAAAAAGGATGTGATGACCCATTAAGGAAACAATTCTTAAACCCCAGCAGTTTAATTTAAAAATGTCTTGTTTCTTCGGTCTGTTAATCCTAAACAAGCCCTGAACGTTTTTGAACTATGCAACTAATCCTGAGAACACTCACTCATGCAAATTTTTGCTTAGAATGGGAATAAAAGATTATGCTGTCAGGGTTTGCTTCTAGGGTATGTCGGACTTCACATTTTAGATGATTATAGAAATGTCACTACTCAGGTAATGAAATGTACTTTAACCCTGCACAACTACTGCTTTACTATCATTAGGGTAAATAGGCTGAATAATAATGGTAGTATCTGACATGTTTTTTAGGGTGGAAGGTGGTATCTGAACCAAAGTGCAGTTCATAAAACTGAAACTGGCCTACTAAAAATCCAGCCAGTACATTGGCATCCCAAATGTTATGCAGAGCTCACGGGATTTTTTAAAAGGTATGAGGCTAGAGCTTCTGCTAGCATGTTCAACATTTACATGAGCAGAGGATGCTTTTTGATGGGAGAGAGCAGGATTGATTTGCTAATAGAAGCTTCTCCATTTCTTCTGCCTCTGTATCTATGGGTCTTCCAGCCACAAGCTATTAGACATGGTGGGTACTTGCATTTCTTATGGAAAGGGGAGGAGAGAGTGAGATCATAGCCCTAGATGATAGGGTCATAGTAAATTATTCATTATTGTGAAGTATATATAGCATCTGCCTTAAGTGGTAGTTCAGCAATATGAAACATGATAGTCTGTTTCTTTGTTTCTGATGGTTAAATAGACAAAAAAACCTGAGACAATTTCTTTCTTCTATTTAACTTTTTTGTGTGTGTGGGGGGGGGGGGGGGGTTTTCTTGTTTTTTTTTTTTTTTTTTTTTTCTTGGCATTTGTTTTGAAATAGACAAAAAACCTGAGACAATTTCTTTCTTCTATTTAACTTTTTTTTGTGTGTGTGTGTGGTTTTTTTGCTTTTTTTTTTAACTTCATGACTGTGCACTTTATGTGAAATAATACGTCAAAAGAATCACAATGACATTTACAGCAGGACAGAACTCCTTTTCCAACAAGCTATCTAAAGCATCTTGCATGCATTGACATTACGCCTCTCATATCAATTTAAAATATGTATTTCAAAACTTTCCCATGCTTCTAAACCATAAATATTTAATACTCAGTATTATCATCAATCAGGTTTGATGATCTATGAAAGATATTGGTGGTAAAAGCTTCTTGCACTATTTGCTCTAGACCTCCAAAAGCACTCCAGGTTCACAGAGAGCTTCTAAGGAGCTGATGTGGGAGCTGGGGGGGTGGGCATTGATTAATGGCTCCCAGGGACACTCTGACACCTTTGCCTGGATCAGAGAGATAAGAGACAGCCAGAGTCTGCCAGAGAGCAGTGCTTTATACAAGGGAGGCAGAGGTTAGCAGCACGGAGGAATTCCTGCCAGAAACGTGAGATACACAGCGTCCTCTGGGGCAGGATGATGGTCTGCAAAGGGGAGTAATAGAGTGAAAGATCGTTTTGTAGTAGTCAAGCAAAAAACAAGAAACAAGACAGATGATGTTAAAGGGTTAGAATAAAAAAAAGAATAAGAATCCACGGAGAAAGGAAGCTTAAAGTATGTCAAGTTTTGTTTTGGTTGTTAGGGGTTTTTTTTAAGTATAGTTTAATTTATCATCTGTAACAGAGGGCTTTTGACATGAGGGGTTTTTTTTATTCGTTCTTTATATAATAATTTACCATAATAACTAAAGTGCACTTCTCCATTGCGGAAGGAGTATCACCAAACAGCACTGTCCTTATTTAGTTAAAATAATGCATACATTATAGTGGTGCAAGGAAAATTCAGATAGAGTGGTTAGAGTAGTTGGGTCTGCAAATGTGTGTTATGTGCCATAATTGGCACAAACCATCTCTTGTAGCAAGGCAGTTTCCATGAACTCAGAACACTGCTGGTTTTTCTTCCATGTAAAATAAAATGGAAGTCTTCCTTGGAGACTTTCAAAACTCGCCTGGATGCATTCCTGTGCAACTTGCTCTAGGTGAACCTGCTTTATGGGGCGAGTTGAACTAGATGATCCCCAGAGGTCCCTTCCAACCCCTACCATTCTGTGAGTCTGTGTAATCTGCAATGCCCAGTCATCCATTTATCCCAGCACTGTGTCTTTGGAAGTGTCCGGAATCACATGCTTCTCAAGAAAATGGAAGAATTGTCTTTTAGATTAACTTTAGCTTTTCCCCAGTCTATGCTTAGAATTCATGGTACAAACCAAGCATTCTTCTTGTAATCAGATTCCACTTGAAGTCATTGGAATATTTTTCTTCAGTAAAATGTCATCAAACAGGTTGCATTTCTGACCAAGCAGAGAGCTTTGTTATTTACAGATCTAACTGTAAGTAAATGCTGTGCATAGAAATAAAGGTGGCTTTAAACTTTGCAAATGTCGTTTGTGAAGAAAGGCTCAAGACAGCCTTGGGAGAATTCTGTAAACAGGGTTTGATTCAGAAAATCTGGGAATCGTTGGAGGGAAAAAATAATTTGGCTTTAATGAGCTTTGACTTAATATTCAAAGTAGGAATTTTTGACACATTTGGGAGTACTTTGCATTAGCACAAATGAGCCAGGAGCACAAATCCTTGGCATGGGAATTATTTAAGAATTTATTGTAGACTGACATTTCTAACTGGTTTAACTAACTGCACCCTTTTCAGTGGGAAAGGTGAGGGAGGAAGGTCCATCAGTGTATGGCAATATAAACTTGTGCTCGACATGGAGCCTGAAAAAGGCAAACATCTACAGCATCTCCCAGAAGTGGGCGGGCAAAGCCTAGAAACAGTTATTAGGAGCTCTTAATCCCATGGGTGCTCTGCTACACAGTAAACTGTATTAACTGGTGGCCTTCAAGAGAGCTACCTTGGAGAGGTAAAAAAGGCAAAAACATCAGGTATATACTGCTTGGCATGGAGGTATGTACGTAAGGATCTCAAGAAAAAGTGTTTCCTTGTGCCAAGGACGAGTTAGAAAGCTCCTCAAAAAGCTTTTATTGGAAGAGTCATTTGGAGAGAGGTTTTGAGACTACAAGGACACATCTTTCAGTTACATCAAGTGCATTGTTCATAAGAGATCACACAGAACCCACATGTGCAGCACTCATTTTCAAAATGGAATAGAAGAGCAACAAAACACAACGCTACATAGCGTCAATGTATGCAGCTGGTCTTCAACAACAGTTGAAGATTAGTAAACGTCACTTTACAGGAACAAATCTTTGCTACTTGAAGCAGCAAAAATAAAAGTATTGCATCCTAACACTAAAAGAAAATAAGGTATTTAACACTACTGTCAGTGCTGTAACTGCACCGAATGGCCAGAGGGTACTGTAAGCGAAAGTCTTGTTTGCTACATGGCATAACTACAAACAACGATAGCTTGTGCCATGCTTACTTTGTTTGCTACCACATCTCTGAGAGACATCGCTGTAATCCAAAAGCACAAGACTTTTAAAAAGGCATTTCAGATTTTTTTTTTTAGGCAAATAGGTGTCTAGTGGAAGTTTGTTGCCTATAACTATTTTAAAAACTACCACTAGATATGCCACACCAGTGGAATAGATTAGGAAATAACGCTTGTAATCCCTTATGTTTTGAACGGCTCCTTCTTCTCCAGGTCCATGAGGTGCTGCCCATCCCTTTGTTACAGACTTTGTTTTGAACTTCAATGAACTTCTTCGGAACTTCTTGTGAACCTCAATGTCAAGGTTGCTACAACTGAAAGGCAAATTTGTGAGGGGAGTTTGCTAGTTTAACATTCTTAAAAGTACAATCTCACTAGGGAGAGAGGTTTGGAAATATAAGGGATAAGCTAATTATAAATAATTAGGTCAGACTGGGTAGGCTGATTGCCATAATTAACATTGCCTAATGACTGTCCTCAGGGATTTTACTTGGATATAGCAGGTGAAATCTGGTAAAAGTGGCTATCTATTCTGCTCTTCTGGTGTAAGAGCATTTACAGCTCCCGACTAACGCCAACGTGTGAGCAGGGACGTGTGTGGGAGGCTGGGAGTGCTGCAGGCGCGGTGCGCAGTGCAGGTGGAAGAGTGTCGGGGAAATGTAGGTTAGTGTGCTGGAAGGCTGAGCACACTGGGTTAATGGGAGCACTCTCGGGAGAGAAGTATGTGTGGGCTGGGGAAATACTCCTGAGCTAACAGTGAGGGAGCTGGATGAAGCCTGTAAGCAGAGATCTGTGCATCAAGGCAAACTGCAGCATTTCTTAATTGAAAAGAAATCTCTAGAAAATAGAGGAGTATTCCTGTGGCTCAAATAACTGGCGGGGGGGGGGGGGGGGGGGGGGGATC
>NW_010401832.1:98767-128630 GCF_000710305.1 Buceros rhinoceros silvestris
TTACTTCTTACAGACTGAGTTAACGAGAGGTACACAGACCGTGCACGTAAATATTTCACAGAGTAATAATGTCAGGAACACGTCCCTTCCTATAGCTTTTTGCAGGATAAGCTCAGACAAGATCCTGTGGGATTCCATACTGAGTCTGTGCTAGTGCTTGTGCCTCATTGCACAGTATTTTCCTGCAGTACAGCATTTTCATACTTGCTCTTGTCTTACTGTAGCACCATTGTCTTCCTTCAATCTGGTTGCTTTAATCCTCTTTATAACACATACAAAACGAAGCTGAATAATAGACAAGTGGACTCAAATAATTAATGGAAAAGAAGATACAAAAGAAGCAGAGACTGAGTTACTTCGAGCTTGCTTAGGAAGAGCACCAGCCACACCTTCAAAGACAGACAGTGTGAGTAAAAATCCTGATGTGGCGGTTGTGCCGCTTTCTACCTGGATGTTCAAAATTTCAGGCTGCATCCAAGCCTGGGCCTTCACCAGCAGTAGCATGCCAATGGTCTGTGTTTGTTCTACAAGGAAACACCAGCTCAAGTGCTTTGCTTTGCTGACCAAACGGTAGTTGTCTGATGAGGAAAGGGATGATATTAAAAAAAAAAAAAAAAGAAAAAGACTGGTACAACACATTTAGTATGTTACCGGGTACAAGACAATTTCTCCACAGAGAGCCTGACAGGCAGGGAGAGGATGTTGATCGGTGCTGCCCAGTTTTTAAATCATATGTAGCTCAGTGGAAAAAAAATATTTTTCTGTCTCCACTGACCTCAGGCTCAAATGCTTTTAGGCCTCCAGGTCTTTCATAGGTATTCAGTGGTATGTTGAGGGCAGATAAATACACTCAACTGCATGTCTCTGATTCGAGCAAACTTGATGCCTCTCTACTGCCTATTTGGAAATGTGACCAGGTATAACGTTTTTTTATTAAAAAAGTGGCTGACTGAGGTAACGAAATGGTTAGAGGATCTACAAAGCCCACAGCAATCAAGATGCACAACAAAAAGATTATTACTAGAATGATGTGAAAAATGCAGACATTTGACATTGATGGGCATTTTAAAATCACATATTGCCTCTATTGAAATATTCATGCCCCCAAAAAACCAAATGCAAACTTTTACAAAAATAAAAACATTTAGTTTTGACAGATTTTAAATACATCCCCCTGCTTCCATTTGCATTTGTTTTCATTTGGAGTTTATTTATTTTGTTTATGTAAACTTTCCCTCTGAACCATATAAAGGTGTTTGTTTTTAAAATACTGACAACCTAAATGTTCATTGCAGATCAAAGTTAATGTTTTCATTCTCTACTTCTAATCCATTCCTGCCCCCCAACCTCCCAAATTGAAAACCTTGGTTATGACAAATCTTGTTCTTTCAATTAAAGAAATAGTCCAGCCAGTCACTTAATTCGGCGGCAACATGGGCAGCGTCCTGATCAAACAGAGCCAGACACTCACGGTGCCACAATTTTCTGTGGGCATCTAACAGAAGAATGACTGTTAAAAATGACTTTCATATTGCAGTTTTTTGCAATCAACAGGCACAGTTAGGCACCCCGGGGGCTTTTTTGTCTCCTGCTTCACTGATGGTTGCTTTCCCCAGGTTACCCTCAGTGTCTCACCCCTACATTTTTTAAAGTAATTTAGGACCTGTTTCTATTAGCCTCATTTTGCCTCCCACCTATGTTAAACACTCCTGTTCCTCATACCTTCTTGCAGGAGAGGACTGGTGGGGTGTAGAATTTTTATTACTGTGTGGGAAGCACATTATCCCTGACCCAAAGGAAAATAATACACCATTGTCTTACAACTACAGGCCACTTTCAAGAGGACCATTGTATGTTTCTAATTCACAGGTAGGGCTGTCAGCCTGGAAGTCCCACGCTGACGCCAAGGGGTATGTAGCAGCACTGAAGGCACTGTGAACTAAATGAATGAGTTCCATTGAAACTGGTGATTAAAAAAAAAAAGAGAGACTCATTCACTCTTAACCAGCACAAATTTTTCTTTTTTTTTCTTTTTTTTTAAGAAGTACCTCCACATTTTAAACTAACGATGACTTTTAGGCATGGTGTAATTATAACACCAGTGGGAATCCATATGTCACTGAACTTTTAAATGTAAAGGTTGTGCCTACAAAGTGAAGTCGTATATTCCCATTAATTGAAGCAGTTGATTTCCAGCTACACAATGTTAGTTTTAATGGTGAGACTATTAGAAAGTCTATGCATTTCTTTTTGCTATTGATCTGTAGTGCTAAGGTGGCACACTTTAAACTGATCAAAGTTAGTAAGAGGGTGACATTCGTGCCAGCAAAGTTATTACTATAAGTGACTCCTATAGCTGTCGCCTGTACGATAGCATTAGAATAACCTTGGAGGAATGGTGGTTCTGTGCTGTCAGCACAGCCTGCACAGCTAGAGCATAAAGGATTAGCAAGGGAAATTTTGATGAGGGTATTTACTACTAATGACTGCCTTCAAAATTGCCTTTTATCTACAGCTTTTCAAAGCATTTTCCATTCATTAAGCCTTATAAAACCTTTGTAGAATTGGTAGAAGATATAGAAACGCAGATATCCTTGTGCCAAAACACACAGTAATACTTTGACAGAAAAGGGCAGCAGTACACACTGAACAATATTTAAAATAGGAATTGCACAGTTTTACAGTGATGCTATCGCTCAGTTAATTAGAGCTTGACCAGAACAGGGGAACAGTCCTGCTCTTAAGAAAAATGATGTGGAATAATTGGTAAATAGTGCTCAGGGCTTCTGTTTTCTGCTGTAGCAGAAAGGCAGATGTATGATATGCAGTGATTTTTTTTTTTTTTTTAAAGTTACGAATATGAATGGCACCTGTTCGTTCACTGTAATAAAATCTGCTTCCCAAAGTGCCAGCCCCAAGAGCTCAAAAGCAGTGAGTCAGGCCTACTTAACTGATGAGCTGAAAACCCTGAGATTTAAAAAATAATAAAGGGTAAGGTAATTTTTTTTCTTTAGAGTCAGATTTCAATTCCTCTGCAGCACCAAGCAATATAAATGAGAAAGAAAGAGTGAGAAAGAAAGAGAGAAAGCTGAAGGCATATCCATAGAGGAAGGATGTGCTCAGTCTAGTGGTAGCAGAGCCAGAAGTCACGCAGCTGCTTCAGAGTGCTAGAGCTGGGCAGACCAGGCTTAGGCTGGTAGTGGTATTATTGGGTCGCAGTGCGTGAGGGTATGAGCTCAACTTGGCTGCATTAGCGGCACCTCAAGTGCACAGACAATCACATTTTTGAAGATAAATTAGTAAAGCTTGACACACAGACCAGAAGCGAAGCCAGCAGCTATGCAGTGTGCTGCCCAGGGATGCAGGAGCCAGCTCTCACTGCGCCCTTTGGGCAGCTCTAGTGTGGTTAACACCTGGGTGATGGCACCAAGTGCACCTTCAGCAAGTTTGCAGGTGATGCAAAACTGGGAAGAGCAGCTGCTACACCAGACGGATTAGGGCAGGGAGGGTGGGATGGGAGTGGGGTGGTGGGAATAGGGTGCTGCTGCTGCTGCCCATCTGGGGGAGCGATGAGGATGTCACAGGTAGCAACACTCCAGTGGAAGTGGTATCTGAAGAGTCTGTTATGGCAGACTTGTGGTAAGCAAATTTTAGGTGTAGGGGTTTGGTTTGGTTTTTTATTTTGGTTGTGGGTTGGTGTTTTTTTGGTTTGTTTTTTGTGTTTTTTTGTTTTCTTTTGGTAAGACTGTCCCTTCCTTCCTCTTTTCTTTCTTTCTTTCCTTATAACTACCCTAGTTGTTATTTTTTTTTAAAAATGGGTTGAGTCTCAGTGTTGCTGCTTAAATTTCTGGTTACTTGAAGCACTTCAAAATTCAGCAGTTGCTATAGGAGCAATGTTGAAGGGCTATCAATTAAATTAGTCCTCTAAAAACACAAGTAATTTAATAGCATGTAACGGAAGGCTGCCAAAATATACAGTAATCTATTGGAAAGCACATGTATCAGCGTGAGTCAGTGAATGATATGTGCATTTAAAAAAAAAAGGAGAAAAGAAGCACATTTTTACTTGGAAATGACTTGTGGAACAAGCTTCACGGTATCTCTGAGCATTTTTTAAAGGGAGAGATGTGAAAAGTAATGCACAGGATGACTTTCAGAATTAGCCATGCACTGTTCAAAGGGCTACAAGAGTTTTTTGCATCAGTACGTGGTAGAACCTCCCTGTAGTGATCAGATTTGGTAAGAATAAAGGGTCGGCGTCACAGTGAGTAAAATGTTGCATCTAATTTGGGTGGCTTCCAGGAAATTTTATCTAGGTAGTTTTCTTATTACTTTATCATTTCAATTCATTAAGCCAGCCAACATTTAACTCCATTTTAGAAAAAAAAAAACCACTGCCAATTAAATGACCCAGAAGAAGGTTGGATGAACACCAGAGATAGCACACGGAGTGTGTGGCAGCAGCAGGAGGGTGCAGCAAGGATCTTTGCAGCTCTCCCGCATAACTTTCCTAGTGGTTTATAGAGGCAACCTATGGAAATTTGCTCTTTAATTTTTGGTGGGTATGAAAATCTCCACTATTCTAGCATAAAGACTAACCGTGTCAATACTGATTATAATAAGGTTGGTTGTTTGTTGTAAAAAAAATAGATGAAGTCTTTTCTAGGTAACTCAGCTTGTAAATGCTTCTGAAGCAGTCAGGTTTTCTGCTTCTTAGGCCTCTAAAGCTGTTGATTAAGGAAATACTTGGATGAGAAGAAGCGCTTTCATTCCTGGGTGGAGTGCAGCAAGCTTGATTTCAGTCTGCAGTGGTCGTGCTGAGTAAAATATTCCCATTTCGCAGTGTTAATCTATTCTTCAATAGCCTGGCTCCGGCCATTGAAATTCACTGTAGGATTTTTTCCCACCCAGTTTGATTCACAGCGTTTTTCAATTATTTAGATAGAAAACAAACAAGCAAACAAAAAAAAATTGCTTAGTTCCACAAGAAGATGGAAACTTTCAAATAGGTTCATGGAGCACAGATTCTTTTACAAGGAGGATCTCAGGAAACACTTTGAAAAAGAAGGACACTTCAGATTTAGGGTTCTTTTGAAGACTGCACTAGGCACCAAGAGAGCTTTGAAGTCTTTTAAATGCTTCTTTTCTACACAATTGGCTCACACACAGCTCAGTTAAACACAGCTAATTTTTAACCAGAGAGAGATATGAACAAGCATAGGATAAGCATGTGGGTTTCTTTTATAAGGTTTAGTGACTATTGGAGTACAGCTGAAAAAAGGCAGCTACATTTTAGATCTTAATGTGACTGTAATAACTGCGTGGCCACAAACCGTTAGGTTCTTCATATGATGATAGGCAATTAATTTCTCTTAACATATGTTAAGAGAATAACGTATTTCCCTAGACCTCCCCAAAATGTTCTCACAAAGCACTATCAATCAATGCTTTGTTTTACTGAGGGGGAAAAAATTTACAAAAAAGAGATGAAAAATTAGAAGAATAAGGTTTGAAAAAGTATTTCGGCAAAACTAGTTCTAGTGTTTTGGTCACAAGAGGGAAAACAAAAATCCCCACAGTTTCTGGGAAGTTACGTAAAGCCACAGAGTAGTCACGAGAAAAAAAATGATTGCAACTTATTGTGAGCCTGAAGTGTATGGTCACTGTTCCCTGACTTCTGAAACTGAGTAATGCAGGATAATAAACCAGCTCTAATTCCTTAAGAAAAGAAACCTCGTTTCACCTCCTCTAAAATAAACAGAAGTATCATTATGCTGACACCTCCCACACCCTGTTTTAACTGTCCTTACAGGCAGCTCAATGCTTAAGCTCATCCATGGAGGTTGATGCTAAGTCTGGGGAGGGCAAGGAGCGGATTGGCAAATTTCTTTCCCAGACTCTTCAGAGAATTTAGCTGCCAAGTACTAACAGGTCTTCACTGACCATCTGCAAACTGAGATTTTATGTTCCCACCCCCACCCCCAAAGCTTATATGTTTTCTACATTTGGATGGGTTTTCTTAGGGAGAGCTAAGTGTAAATCAATGATGACATGGTTATTTTCCTGCCAGTTTCCACAGCCCAGCGCCAAATCTTAGCAATGCTGAAATTTCATAACAAAAACAGTTGTAAGGATTCTTTTAATTTTAGATCTAACATTTTCACTGAATCTTTTCACCTACTCTGTTCCTTCAGAAACTCAACTTTGTTTTTTTTAACTAATCCAGGAAAAAAAAAGTCTAAATAGTTTATGTTTGACAGTTTATGAATATGTGGTTTTGTGTGTGCATGCATTTTTGTCCATGGTGGCTCTTGTAATGTGAAGTTACAGTGCTGTCTACAGTGTTATTGCATGAGGGTATTTGAACAGGTTTTCCAAGGGTGTCTTATGTCAGTGCAAATGTTTGAAAAATAGTCAACTAAATCTGTCTTTAAAATTCCCTAGTTATTGTGTAAGCTTTCAACATATGGACTTAAATATCAGTATTTCACCTGTCTCATTACAGAAGTATAAGTAACAGCTATAAGAATATAAGGGTTATATAAAATTGTATCCACTATTTATGTATTATTGTATCCAACACATATGTCCTTTCCATATGGGATGTTCTCACTGTACAGAACATGGTCGGTTCCAAGTATAACTCGACAGAAGCATTCAACCTTTGATTTTAAAACTGTTATCATCTCCACTTCAACAACCCACGTTGAAAGGAAATTCCAGATTGTGAGGTGAAATGGCTGCCAATCTGAATAAGGAGGAACATCGTCAGATGGCAGGGAAGTATTTGTACTAGTTGTATTAACAGAAGCAATGACCTTTCCACACTCCAAAACAAGCCATATGGGCCTTGGATCACAGCAAGCGTTTGTCAAGCAAAACTCCTGAATCATTTCAAGCAATGTTCAAACACAGTCTTAAGAAGCCTGAACACAAAACACTCTTTTAAAAACGCATCTCTGAAAAAGGCGAGACACACCAGATTTTGAGGTACCCTCTACTTAATCCTTCAAATCCTAGAGCAAAATTTTTTTTGCATAAGTTTTGGCATATCCATTGTTGGGGATGAAAAACAGATGGGCTGCAGTTTAGCATTGCAGCAAGAATCCAAATTCAATTCTCTGGCTTGTTCTTAGGAGAGTTAATGAAAGTTGGATAATATGCACTGGCAGCCCCTAAAACCCTCTATGCTTTTCTTTCTCTTTTCTTTGTCAGGGTGAGAATATTCTGCATGAAATTTGCATACAGCCACCTTTCTCCCTAGTGTAACTCTAGTGATTCCGCTGACCTTATTTCTGATTGGTGTGAGCCCAAAGTTTGCAAACTTTGCCCTCATTCCTTAGGCAATCATCTCTAAGCTCCTTACAGCTTCTGCAAGTGAACCAGAAGGACCTGCGTAAGTGAGCAATGATTATTTACCCTATTTAGTCATTAAACTGGCGTGAGTGATATTATGCTCCTCAGTGACACCACTGATCTCTGACTGAAATAAATTAAACCCATACCATACATTTTCTTAAAATGGGGAGTAATACACTAAGTTCTGGATGCTTGTGGCAAGGATATTAATGGCGTACTCAGAGGGGCACGCAGAACACATTTTTTTTAAATGTAATCTAAAAGAGATCAAGAAAGAAAATACCATCTTTCACGGCAAACAATCACAAAGCTCAGACACCTAATTGAGCATGTACCCTTTCTTGTGAGTCACATTAATAGCGTTTTTTAAAAAAAAAAAAAAGTGTGAATTCTGCTTGGAGAATATCAAAGAGAGGTGGAGTTCATATGTCAGAAATCAAGTCTAATAAAACAATGCAAACAATGAATTCTGAGTTTATGTACTGATACAAATTCAAAATGATTGACAACAACTAACTCTGAAGTGTCTGAGAAAGCAAAACGGGACCTCTTTGGCAGATAAATAACTCTTAATTTGGCCTGTTAAGTGCAACAGTCGTTTACCTGCTGGACACGCCGCGTCACTGCCATTCAGCTGTGAACAAGGAAGCCTTCATGAATGAAGCACTTAAAGCCTATAGCGAGCTTTATAGCAACGCTCTGACCCGAGTCTCCCACAGCTACGACAGCAGAGCTGTACTGAACCAATAGGGGAGTCGCAGAACACAACACAATTGGAAAGAAACCCAGCAGAGAGCAGATGAAAGTTTTCTAGGGATCTGTCATTATTCTTAAACATCAATGGGGTGATGAGAGAAAGCTTTTAAGCTCCGCAAGGTTACATTTGAAGGCAGCAGTGGCTTAGATTCTTTAAAGTGTTGCACCCTCAACAGATCTGCAGGGCCTCCTGAATGGAGGTGTTCCCATCTGTCAGGGCTCAGAGCAGCCCTCTTTCTTCCAGCATGAAAAAAGCAACCTTTTTCCCCATGTTGATTTGTCTCCCATCTGTGTCAGGTCTCTGTCATGGCAATGCAACCAAAGAAGTGGCTGGCGAATGGTGGGAGGGCTGAGGCGAGCACTGCCGTACCAAGTCCCTTTCACACTTCTGTTTGTGCTTGTCTTGTAGATGTCTGTTCCTCTCGCTCTGTGACATGGTACCAATCAATCAGCCACAAGTTTATCCTCCCACTCTTCCTTGAAGCAGCTTTCAAGACAAATAGTAAAGTAAGCGTGAGGAGACTAGGGTGGTTTAAGGTGAGCTCCTCCTCCTTCTCCTGCTGCCTTTGTTTCAGCACCTCTGCAGTTGCTTGCCCTGTATGTGCAGATGGCCTTCCTAGTAATGCTTCTCTTCATCAGTTTCCCAACTCCCCAAACTGAAAAGTGTTTTTCAGAGTGGTAGTGGTTTTTTCAGTGGTCTGGTCACAGCACACTGTTCTCCTGGCAGATGCAGCTCTGTGCTTGGCACACCTACACCGCTCCCAAGACAGCCCAGGTGCCCCCTGTACTGAGCAGAGACCCCCTCAGTCTCTCATCCATCAGTGGCTTGTGACTCCCAGAAATATCTCCTAAATTTTGCCCTTAGACTCTGTAACCAAAACAAATTGGTAGCAAAGAATGATAACGCTTTAGTCTTATGAGAGCGGTCACAAGAAAGGACATAGTCCTTTCAGAGACAGATTATGACAGTAACCTCGGTAGTGTCAAATAAACAGAACAGCTGACTTACTGAAATTTGGCTCACCTCTTGTACGTATGGTGGGAAGGGGCCATTTCTGCAATGAATCGCTGCCATGTGGCCTCCAGCATTGCACTGGAAGGGTTAGTTTATGTTCCGAATTTTATAGGTGCTCTGGGAGTCTAAAGGTCTTTTATTAGCACAACTCCATACTGACCTCCATGCTAAAAAAAAGAACAAGGACTTTCATATTATCTCATAATCCACCAAGGGCAAATAAACATTCAGGAATTCTAGCCTTTTTTTCCCAACTCTCATTAAAACTGTGGTCTCTGTTATTATCATGCAGACATTTTGCGCTAGTTTTTTATTACAGTCAAGTACGGATGCCCTTTTTATTTTTAAGTCGAGTTAATAGCAAAGCTTTTTTTACCAAAGTTTCTTATTATCTGCTATGGCTGAAAGCTGTTTACCAGCAATAGTCTCCTTGCAATATTCAGGGTTATGCACAGCTTTTAATTCTTTAAAGAGTTTAGTGGCAAATAGCTTGCTTATTCTGTGATCTAACTTGAAAAGCATCCAGCAGATTTCAGAACATACCTGTCCACTTCTTCCACCACCAAGTCACTGGTCCAGCAACAGAAATGTGAGGATGGTAACGCAAAAGCCATGCCATGTGTTAACAGATCTATCCGGTTAGTTTTAGGTGGTTTTACAATGCAACATTTGGCACATAGAAAGAAATGCTTCGTATCTATGTTCTAGGTGTTGGTGTGGTTGTGGTTGCGTGTGCAGTAAGGTGTCTTCTGACTTTGCATCTCTGTACTTGGAGCAAGTTCTGTTTTGCAAGTGTGTGGGAAAGGGGAGGAGGGGGTAGCAAGAAAGAAAGATGACTTCTGTTTTTATCTGCATGTTATAGTGGCTTGATAGTAGGTGCTGACCTCGCTGGTGATTTACAGTATCTCTCAAGACAAGGAAATCCTACTGTTGTTTTCTTCTTCTTCTTTCAAAATGTTTTAAAGCAAGTCCTATGGCTTTATTTATTTGCCTCTTTTATTTTTTTCCCTTTACTACAGTTGCATATTGTTACTTACATGAACGAAACATACAATCAGTTCTCTTTGCATGGCCGTGACAAAAAAAAAAAAGTGATTTTAGCAGTTCTTAGTGAGCTCTTAGGTGTTATTGGAGAAATTTTTCTCCATGAAAGGAATTTACATGATACCGGGCACTTCAGGGTAGTCTGCAGTGCAGCAGCAGTGTGTGTGGGCACATAAAGCGTTCATATTCTTTCATTTAACGATGTTTCTACACAGTGCGAGATATTAGCTTCCAGTAGTGAGGGAGCACTTAGATTACAGTAGTGTTACTTCATTATACTTACTATTATGAGTTCTACCATTTATTCACAGTCGTAAACATTGTGCTAAATCATAACTGTATTCAGGATCTAGGCTTAGAAAATAATACTATTATGAGTACTGAACAATCTTGAGAGACTGTGTTTGGTGAAAAGCATTTTCTGGAGCATTGTGTAAAGCCGCAGAAAGAGGCAGTGCTCGTTTGTCCGAAACCTTTTCCTTTGATTTTTTTTTTCCCACCTAAAATTCCAAAAGAAATGAAGTGACTGAGATTAAATATGATCAGTGACCAAAACTGCAGAACCTAGGGCAGTCAGCCATTCTGTCTTTGACCTCTTCTGGGGCTGTTAGCAAGTGTGACAGATAGTTGGATGATGACCGCTTTTGAAGCACAGGTTTCTGCTAAATCAGTGAATGAGATATGTCAAATCTCTAGAAATTTCCAAGAGCTTCTGCCAGCCCCCCACAAATAGTTACTCTTTCATTCACTCTTGCACTATACTAGAGCCACATAAATTAACACAAGAGAAAATTATGTTCTGTGAGGTTTTATAGTTTAATGCATCCAACTTTCCATTTTAGAAAGCAAAGAACATAAACAACAGTTTTGCTTATATGCCTGGGTAACATAAAACAGCCCCATAATCAATAATAGAAAATGTTACTGAAAGGCCCAACAGACCTCAAAGAGATAATGTGAATCGGCCATTAACAGTAAGTCATTATAGAACTTATTAAGTGAAGCCTTGGGGCTGTCATAGAGCCTAAAGGTTGACATAAATTTTTCATACGCATTGAACTTTGTTAAATGTGCTTGTATTTGATTAATGATGACTTTCTTCAGTGCACTAATAAGAAGAAGGAAAATATGAGCTAGAGCTGCAGCAGGGAGAATAACCTCCTGGAAGGAAGGCCATCTTTGGCAGCAGGGGAACAATGGGGCTTTCTAAAGACACCCTGCCAAGTACGGAGGAGATTATTACTCCCTGAAAAATTGCTCCTTACCACCCAGAGGTAGGGCACTGAGCACAGCATGCAAACATGGGAAGCTAGTTTTGTAGTTGTGGAAGCAAAAGCATAATAGCTCCAAGACAATTAAAAAAAAAACAAACCAAAACAAACAAAAAATCCACCCCTCAGCTCCCTGAAGACCTCCATATATCACAAAGAACAATAGAGAAGCGCTTCATATTTATAAAGCGGCTCTGTGAGAGGAGTGGGGTGTCTGCAAGGCCTGCTGGTGATAGAGCCCGAGGAAATGTGCCTTGGCAGCCAGCGTAGTGAGTCACGGACTCATGGAATTATTTAGGTTGGAAAAGAAGACAAGAACAATGAAATAAACACTTCACCTCCAGAAAGGCTTGGAGAAAAGCATATGGATTTGGTCAATTAAAATAAACATATTTTTAACTTGTTTTTTCAAAAAAGGAGAGCAACACGTGTTACAGGTCGAGGGACAACACGTAACTTCGGCCCAAAGTGAAGTCTAAGTGATGAAGTCTAAGTCTCTTTTGCTAACCACCAAAAATGCTAGACATGCCTTAAAATTTGCGGGATAGTTTTAAAAAAGCTACGGAGTAAGGTTTTTTCCTTTTCTTTCTAGTTTTTAAACATGTTAAAGGTCAAACTATTAAGCTTTTATTTTGATTTATTTTAAAAGAGCACCCATGTAATCACGAGTCTAACGAACAGCCTTAGCCAAGAGGAATCAAGACAAACCAAGTCTTTTCCTAGACTTAAATAGATAAAGAATTAGGTATTAGTCCTCACATGACAAACATAAAAGGGAAAAGACATGCCAAAACTGAGAGACATGACTACACCATCTCATCTCCTGGCAGCATGGGGCAGAAGATCACTTTTTATTACCCATGACTATCAGCTATGAATTTGTTACTCCCAAGCAGGCACTCCAAAGCAGATTCCCCCCACCCCAGCCATGGTGTGCTTGGCCCACCAGCTCGCTGGTGTTGCTGCTCTTGACGCAGTTTTAAGGTACTAATGGACTAAACAAATACAATAAAGAAAAGAAAAAATACCAGATTTTGAGTTTGGCAGTTAGAGAATTCACAAGGATTTTGATAATCTCAGGTTCAACTCCCTGCCCCAGTTAATACTTAATTATTTAGAGAACACAAATTGGCTTCAACTGAGAGGCTGAAAGACCCTTGACAAGACACTTTTCTGACCTGCAGAGAGGTCTTAGTCACACACAGTCTAAGCAAGTCTCCCCCTCTTTCTTTCCACGGAGAAACCTGAAATGGTCCATGTACTCTGCAGAAACCCTGACATGAGCAAGCACTTGCCCCCAGTCCTACCCACTACCTCTGTCCAGGAGGTCTTGGACGACATTGTCAAAGACCATTGTGCGTATGAACGTATTAAGTTACCACGTCATACATGGCAAAAAAGCTGCTATCTGTGTGTGAGGTCGTAGCTTCTGTACATCCTCTGCTGTGAGAAGGCAGAAGACATAATTTGGGAAGCAAGGCTTGCGGTTACTAAGGGAGGAGTAACAAATCCAGAGCTGAAGCTGATGAGTGGGCAAGACCCAGGACTTTGTACAGAGCTACAAGAAGCACGTTTTCCAAATGACTATGAATCTAAATATCAGAGTTCATTAAAATTGTTCTTCTTGTGAATTGGTTATTTGTGGCCAGCCCAGGTCAGTTGGTCAAGGATTTGAAATGGCCTTTCTTATCAAATACTGAGATTAGTGATATTAAGTAACGGAAAATTTGTTCACTAACATGCCTGAGCACAGAACTGGGACATATTGGTTGACCTCCAGTCTCAGCCCAAATTAGTGAAACCAGTAGCAAAGCTCCAGAGACATGCATCTAACTAATTCTGACAAGCTCACTCATTCCCTTTCACAAGCCATTCCTTATTTTTATTTTTAATACACAATGTGGTTCTGGGGCTCATTGTTCAGCTTTGGTTACAGAGGCTCAGTATTTAGATGAGTCACTAAAGTGGAAACCTGCATAGGGTCTACCTAGATTTTTTTTTATTGAGCTTTTCAATAAAAAACATAATTCTGAGAATTCTACTGGATGGGGAAGACATAAAAGAATTTGAGGCTCTGGGGTCCCAGAAAGCTAAGGTTGCCTCTTTTTTTTTTTTTTTTTTTTTGATCTTGGTTTAAATTCCTATTCTTCACTTATTCTCTAAGCTTGCCAGCACAAACACAGTAAAATTCAGCATTTTATTTTGTCAGTCAGTCAACAATATGGAGCCAAGAAAACATGCAAATTATTTAAAAGCTTTTCTCATCTGTGGTCCTATCAGTTTCTGAGACATGATCTTGCACAAGTTCACGTACATGTTGGTGGCAAGCTTGCAAGCTTGTGCCCCTTTGACATGGTATCAAAAACTGCTTGACATAACGGCAAGAACATGACAAAGGCAATCTAAAAAATCCCAAACAAACCCTCCTCTTCCATATCAATGTAAGTTTTGAGAGTTCCCTTAGCAACCAGAACTGAACTTGCATACATAATTGCTTCTTGCCAGTGATGAGAGAAGTTGTGTACAAAGGCACTGCAGATATACGTGAGATTGGGGGGCACGCCAACCTTGGTCACACACAAGTTCTTCTGGTGATAAACAGCTAGACAAGGAGCTGCATATTTTTGCCAGCAGGAGTGCATAGATGCACTCCACTCAAAATAAACATTGCTTCACAGTCTGTTTCTGAGGGTGTTTGCAGGGTTTTTGTTGTGCCTTCCCAAACGATGTCTCAGGTGGGAGTGACAAGAAGGAAAAAAGAGGCCAAAACATCATTTGCACTTGCTACTGTCCCTTACCTTACCTGGTTCAGTCGTGGTGATCCTCCTTATAATTAGGGCTTGTCTTTAAACCCATTGCAGGGGTAATTAATCCTTCAGTTGCCTTCCACGGATGTGAGGCTCTGTCCTTCCCTGAGCTCAGTCGGGAAGAGAGCCTACGCTAAGGAAAGCCCTTCCCAGATCCTCCTCAGATCCTTGAGAGCCCTGCAACAAAATACAAGCCCAGCCCACAGCCCTCCCGGACTTGTGTCGGGACTAACCCAGTACTGCTGCTGCGCTGGGCTGGTTTTTACACTCTTAATTATAAACCTGAGGCTCCAGAGACCACTGGTGTGAAGCGTAACACAAATAAACGTCCTGTTGTTGTGCCAAAACACGCTGTTCATTTGGGGTGCTGCAGATGATATGTAATGAGTCTAATTCCCAGCATTTCAGAGGTAGTGTTGGCTGAGATTAGTGAACTAACTCAATAAAGCACTATGATAATTGCATATTCACTGGGAAGGGGAAAAATAATCAAATGAAAAAGGACAAAACCAGAAGGGAAAGAAAATTTATTTCCAAGCATCTACGAGAGTGCTACAAACAATAGAGACTAAAACTCAAAGCATTTAAAACTATTAAAAAATGTAGCTGACAATGTCCTTCTTAAAAATTAAACATAAAAAATGTAGAAAATGCAGTTATTATCTAAAACTTGCTCAAAAGTGAAATAAACCCAGATAGCATCAATGAGGATGGAGTCCTACAAATGACTTTTTTTAACTTTATTTCAATTTGTTAATTTGTAAATTGATACTCATTTCATTTTTTTTAATGTTTATTTAAATTTATAATGGAGAAATGTGCAAATCTAGCAAAATATTCTTTGGATTATAAACAGAGAAAAATCAACAACCAAAGAAATTTGAACTGAGTTAATAATAAACTATAGAATTCTATAGAATGCATACAGCTATAATAAAGTGAAATATTACAATAAACATTGTAGAGCAAATCTGCTGCCTTATAAAACATAGGAATATAATGGGACAAGTGAATATGTTATGAATATAGAGCTGAAACATCATTCATAATTTTAACGAGTTAAATTTTAATCTAACTACATATATGGGGGTCTTCAGAAAAGCAATACACCAACAAATCAGATTTCCTCTCAGATCAAGCAGTTTGGTACCTGACTGCAAATGAAGGACAGGGTCTGTAAAATGAACGGTAGAGAAATCTAGATAATTTCTATTTATTGCCTCTTCCCATATTGCAGCTGCTGATCTCCGACCCTAAACAGCAAACTATATTAAATTTAGCTTAAGTACAGCTGTACACAGATGCTGAAAATGTTGATGCGCAGAACATATTCCAATCCCTTGCTCATTCTGAGCTAATATAAAAAAAGTTATAGATCATTTTTCGATTAAAAACATACATTACAAAGAACAACTCTGAAAGCACTCTGTATTTCTGTCATCACGAATTAAAATGTCTTCCTCTCAGTAGATGATGCTATTATACTGCAGTAAACGGAAAAAAAAAATCAAAAGAAAAAAAAGTGCCAGAGTCTTAATTACTACTCAGGTAAGGTAATTGTCAGGTAGAACAGTCTTTAGGGAACTTACAACTAAACTGGGTCAGATTTAAGTCTCTAGAACCTGCGGAAGCTTAGCACAGATACGGAAATTCACAAGCCTGGAGTAGATTGTAAGTACAGAGTACTCCTGTCCACTTACAAAGTCATTTCTGAAACCTCTGGAATTTCTAAGATATAAGATAAATGCATATTACATGGGAAATATTGAAAAGTATTACACTTAATTTAATCCAGAAAACACAGTAGTATTATATGAAGATTATCACTGTGTTCTGGGAGCAGCCACAAGCTGTAGATAGAGAGGGTACAAAATGTTCACCAGACATTACATTTTTTTAAATCTAAAAAACATTTGTAAAATGTACTTGATTTTTAAATAATCACTTAACAAGGCAACAAACCAACTACAAACACATAATAAATAAGGCTATTAAAAGGTCACAATTGTAGTAAATTAGTGAGAACTATAAATGGGACATTAGAAACACTATGTTTTTCCTTATATGCTTAATAACCAGAACAAGAATTAAAAAAAGAATCAGTTTATTTCAAAGTCTGCTTCTTATATTGAAGCACATATTAAAGCAACAGTACAATGTTCATAAAATATAAGTGTGATGCTGTAACATTTCTTACATGTCAGAATACTGGTATTTGTATGTATACTAAAATAAGAATTTTAAAATTGTACAAATAGATACATTAAAAATGACATAGAAATAGAGCGCCTCCCACTGCAACAAGACAGAGTTTTTATATCTGGCACGTATTAGTTCAAGATGAAAGTATAAGCAAAAGATTTACAAGAATCAGCAGTAACAAGTTTGATGCTCAAGAGACATAATAATTGTACATTGTACTGTACATACATCATATGGGTTTAAGCTGGCTGAATATTATATATTTCAAGTTTAAAAATGCACTACCATACAGAGTGTCCGTAGTTTAAGGCGAAATTACAGCTCAGAACTGTTATCTTTTCTAATTTGTGGAAGCTTCTTTGACAAAAGGTTTAGATGTTCAGAATACATAAAAGATTTCCCTTATTTGTAGGTTTGCTTTTAGTATTTTCCTTCATTTAAATATTTTGCTTTTATTAAGTTGGTGTTTTCCTTTAGTGAAGTTGGCAGCCAACTTCTACATTTGCCTTTTGTAGGAGAAGGTACTTCACAGTATTTACCACTTTTATGTCCTTTTTAATCAAAGGAATCCTCTCTGTCAAACTTAAATGTTTAAATGAGATTTCTCTTGATTTTTAAAAAAATACCTGCTTACATTTCTTCTGGATTCTTCAGAACATCGGACACAGTTCTTAAGGCCAAATCTTATACTTTATTGTTAAGAATCATCATCGAAAGTGTCTTTGGAGCCATACAAGTCTGCAAGTTTCTTAAATCGAGGTCCCCAATTTTGTAGATAGTCGTAGTCCAAATCAGAATCTGTTGTCGCTGACTCTAACGAGCTAAGTGAACCAGCCACTGAGCCTCTTCCTTCATAGCCATAGATCTGAATAGAGTCATAAGGAGGAGCAGTTGGATCGTTATCAGCCTCCTGTATTCTTGTGTTGATGAAATCATCCACATCAACACTATTAGGAGCCGGCCGAAGCCCTGGTCTCGGCATATACTGATACTCAGGTTTTATGTCTTTACGAGGAATAAATCCATTGATGCCATCAGGGTTCTGCAAAGTAGCTATGTCAAAAGCTTCAGTATCTTCCTCTCCTCCACCTTCATCATCGTAAGTAATAATGTTCTCACGGACATCTTCTTCTTCAAAAACAATCAGGGGTTCTTTTTTCTGCCTTTTCAGTGTTACAAACAACACTACAATGACTAGAGAAAAAGAAAAGAAAGTTAGGCTGCACTCTCAAACAGTAGCTCCTTCATAAATAGGTCATTGCATTCACTGAAACCTCAGCTTTTGTGTGGTTTGTCAGGTATTGTTGCTAACATCTGCATTTTTAGTGTACCTAGCTAGGTACCTAGCATTGATGTTTGTACGCAGAATTGAACATACTGATTTGAGGTTTTCTGTTTGGGCTGAATGCCATTGCTCCTACTAATTGCTCATTATTGCAAGACTAATTAAAGAAAAGCATTTGGGGCCCTCCAGTGCTGCATGAACACTGGGACACTGCCTTTGAGCAGCCCAATCGCATGCATATCTGCAACAAAACAAAGATTAATCTTTACTGTCTCCTGTATGCCTAAAGCTTAACTCTAATTCTATGATTCGTTTCCATGAGAATGGAATTTTTCAGAAGCAGAACTTCAAAACATCTGACTTGGTTGCTGTGTTTCTTCTCACTTCAAACTTCTATAAAAGAACTTACAAGGCATAAGAAAAGGAAGACCATAAATTGCTATGGGAAAATTAAAACCTTTTATATAATTATATATAAGTAATAAAACCATATATATTTTTCAAACCATCAGGAAATGCTTTACAGCACTTTCTTAAAAGCAGGTCTTCTGAGCCATTCATTTATCTTCAACACAGGAGGAGTTAGAGGGAAATAGGTGGCAGGAGCCATTAATCCTGGCTGACCTCAATAAGGAACTTGTCATCCAGGGAAGATCACAAAACTAAAAACTGTATGTCATGACCTCCTTTAAACACTGTCCCTCATTAAGTGATATTAGGCCACAAAAAGTCTGAGCACACCTAGACCAATCCACTGGTGTTTGCTATTAATGCAGTTATCATATACTGTCAGGCAGATTAGTACCGTCCGTAAAAATAAAAGCTAAGAAATTAAGAGTCGTTTATCTATCTTGGATCTGAAGGCAAGGTTAATTTTTTAACATAAACAAGTATAGAAAAGCAATAAGAACTTTTTTACCTAACAAAATCACGATGCAAGCAAGAATAGCAATTAAAGCGCCAGTGCTTAATCCAGCATTGAGGATGTAGGCTTCTGCGTTACAGGAGAGCAAGGAGCCATTGCTGTCACAGCCGCAGACCCGAATGGTGAGGGTGTTGGTGCTGCTCATAGGGGGGAGTCCACCATCGCTTATAACAATAGGGAGAAGGTATAAGTCTTGCTTTTGGCGACTAAATCCTTCGCGTCTAACAAGAACGCTTGCTGTGTTATCTGTTTAAAGAAGAAAGTCATCATTATTTTTTCCACAAAGTCATCCTCTAAGTAAACGTTTAAAAAATGTACCTTGCTACAACAGTTTTGAATTTTCAGATGCCTTAGCATTATTTGTGCAATAAACCAGCACAAAGTATTGCCTCCCTAATAACCCAAGAGCAATCACAGTGTTGTTTCATTCATACAGTACTACACTAAATTTTCACTATTTTAGGGTGACAAGGGTAACAAAAGGAAGGTGACAAACCTCCTTTTAGCACCCCACTAACTTTCTGGGAAACTCACAATACTTCATCAACTACCAGAATGCCCGAGCCTTGGTATTGCTGTTATTAAAGCTGTCAGAGGAGGGGAAAACAAACAAATCTCCCTGCTTTATTGTCCTTGGTGTCAGACCTATAGGAACGGAAGGCAGGACTCTGTACCACAATGGCCTGTGTTAGTGAGCCTCCCACCAAGATGGAAGGCAATATTTGCGGTGTATTAGCAGATTTGAGGTTCGGTGTTGACACATTTCAGTAAGAAACACTAAAGGAAGCAGTATTTTATCAGAACCTGTTTTTCACCCAAACTCCCAGAGCCAGAATTCAGAAAGCTTGATCGTACACGCGCAGTATGCCTGTGCACGTTTTGATTTACGTGGACATGAGGAAGAGTTCCGGTATTGCTCTAACAGTGTTTCCAGTTGTTCTCATGGAGTGGTGGCCAGCCATGGGTCTCCTGGTGCAGGGGGTAGGAACCAAGCTGCCAGATAAGCACAGGTGGTCATCTTGGGTAGACCTTCACACTTCCCGGGGCAAAAGCGTTTCAAAGGGAGGTGGGTGACATGAAATACGGGGATGAGACGGCCGATGCTTCCTGCCCCAACCACGCCAGACAAAGGCCAGGAAACACAACATTTCTTTATTGTGCTCCTTGTTCCTCAGACTGAACTAAGGTTTATAAAATTATAAACATCCTGAAGCAAATAAAATTAAACAATCACATCCGTGGTTTTCAGACCTGCAAAAACTAGGAAGAGGATTTACTTCACACAACATTTTCTGGTTTGTTTTACTTTTCAACATGTAACGGAAAGAAAAAATAGATAAAAGAATGGTTCTTTTATCTATTAAGGGAGGGCTAGTCACCTCTAACGGTACCCATTTTACTATTGCCTCAGGGTACTGCAGAAGATTAATCATTTTCCTGTTGAAGAGTCAGCATAAATTCCAGAATTTAATAATGCAAATCATAAAACCTCTCATAATGATCTAATCACTGCTATTTCCATGAAAGTTTGTGAATAAATTATACCAGAAGAGAAGTATTTTTGCCTTGTAGTAACCACTCTTGCAGGCAGTACCCCTGGTGAGGACAAGGCCTGAAACTGTCCCCGGGTTTAGAAGACACAGGTCAATTTATGGGATGAGAAGGATGTTTGCACTAGGGCCCTGCTTATCCGACTCTTTTACTGGTAACTTGCGCAGATCACACCAGAAAGGAAGAAATTTTCTTAGGACTGTCCTAGAAAGGATCTGTTTGTTACATGACAGATTATTTCATCTCCCCATATCTACGCCTCTCCTGCCAGGCCCACCACACCTGATGACCAGTGTGGCTACCTCAGCATGACAGAACTGTGCGCTTCCCAATAACAAAGTCTCACAAAAACAACGTCCGGATAAAACCCAGCTTGTTAAAACTTCTCCTTTACATGATGGTCATATTTTTCTAAGGACAGAGAAGCAGAGTCTTTCTAATCTCCTAAATGTTTACAACATTTGCCAAGATAGGCTTCGTAGCACAAATTTTTAAACTGTAGTGACATCAGTGTCTCTGTGATAGGAGTCTTAATTTAGTGTCTTAAATTAATGGGATCATAACAATTTGGTATAAATAGAAACGTAACACCTAATATCTATTAACCTATCAACTAATATTTGAACTAACATATATTTTGTTATAGTATAAAACTATTTCACAGGGTTCTCTAAAATGCATGTAATCATGCATTTCGTCAATATGAGAACAAATATCTGCTCTATTACATGAAGATCACAATAGGACAGATTATATTTGAGCCAAAAAATATGAAAATTAATAGTGGGCTGAGCTACAACTGCCTAAAGGCTGCAATATGAAAGGAAATACAAGCATTATTGTATGTGAGTATATTTAGTCTGTTGGCTATGTACATTATATATTATATTATTTTATTTTTCTTGAATTTTGGTAGCTTAAATAGTATTCCTAAATAAAAATAAGAAAAAGATGGCAAATTATTCAGTTATCATATAGGCTGGCCAATACCACAGCAGTCAATTACATTACATTAAGGTTGAATTTGATCCAGGGGGTGATTTACCTGGTTCAACTTGAAGTGATTTCTAGTTTAATACAATTTTTAGAAAAGAAAAATCCAATCAACATGCCTGAATAAATTTTAAAAAGGTCTACAATATATCAACTCTAAAACATCATTTTAAAAACTTTTTTCCTGTTTATCTTCACTTCTCACATTTAGCAGAAAAATAATATCCATAAGAGAAAAAACTGTCTTTTACCTAGATGAAAGATAACATGTAATCCTAGCTCATATTCTCATCCTTGCTTTTTCATTATTTTCAAGTCCAAGGAGTATAACTATAATCCAGGGATAATGCCATTTTTTTAAGCCAAGAAACAGAAGTTAAATGTCAATACCAGCTTAAAACTATTACTTAACACATAAGGGAGCTATGTGACTGACAGTCTCGATGAACACAATGGGGGTTAACACAAGACAGAAGGAGAAAAAGGGCTATCTCAACACTACCCAGAAAAATACACCCACTCATTTTTCCAGCTATTATTGTCCGGGATATCCAATATCCAGAGGTGTTGTAAGTGAAGATTACCTATACTCTCCATGAAATCCACACAATTAGAAGTTAAAATTGCATTACGTTATAGTGATCTTTATAGTGATCTTCCTGACCTTCGATTTTCATCTTTTTCTCTGGTGATCTTACCAGTGGTTTTCTAATCTTCCCTCTACATGCAGGCAAAGGTAGATTAGCATTTGGGGGCTTGTAACATATATATTGTGTAAGGAGGTTTCTAGACTGAAGAAGCTGACTGTAGTGTGAACATTATCACCTATATCACAGTGTGAGTGCTAATTCAGTAAGAAACCTAAACAATTTTAGAGGTCCAGCTATCTGAAATCATTACCAGGCAGTGACAATTGCTGTGGATAACCCATGGCAAAATCCTGCAACATTATTGCTCATATGTTTCAAAATGTCTTGATTAAAAGATCTGAAATTGAGAGCCAGAGGATGTGCTTCTGTTAAAAAAAATGGGGTTTAGTCACTGATTTTAGGAGAGTGACAAATTTAATTTCAGCCTTTGTATCTTGTGTATTTGAGAACTTTTGAGAACATGACTACAGCTCGCTTTGTCTGTTGTGGCAGAATCCGTCCTTGTGCAGCATGGTAAAGCAAAGGGGTTGCAATCCTTCCAGCAACTTGTGCCAGGTGTCCACACAAGGTGAGTGAGCCTAAGTAAGGGGCATTTCAGTTTAGGACAGAGCAGGATTAAAAGCAGGAAATCCATTTTCTAAAAATCCACCTCTGCTGTGAAGTGTCATGAGCCTCTACTGCTCTTCTGAAGCCTTGACTTAAATGGGAGTAAAATTGAACAGAGCCTGGGCAAACACCATGCTGCTTATTTACGTGGTATAATGCAAGCAAACAGCACAAAAGTAATTCAGTGTTTTATCACAGCATGTGATAAGCCATTATCTCATGTTTTCTATGGAAGATAGTCTCAGCTGAAAAACTTGGTAACACAGTAGGCTATTAATAGGATGTAGAATGTGATTACATTTTTTGGATTACTGCAATATGTGATTGCTTTTAGGAGTCGGTAGAAAGAAACTCTATTAAATGATAATTATAGGACTGTATTCACTTTAAAGTTCTGTAATAGACCCAAACATTGGAGTTTTCACTAACTGTTCTCCATAGTAGATAAAGCCATTTTTCTTTGAAACTAGCAATTCCATCTGAAAGCAGAGCATGGTATATAGACTACTCAGATTTACAACTGAAAAAACCCCCTTTAAATGATCATGTAAATTATTTGACTTGCAAATGGTAACAGACTCTATCTGAGAAGGTTTTTTTATACGGAAAAAACATACAATTTAAACTTTTTTCCTTTATTCTCTACCATAACTTAGAAATCCCCACAGAAATAGTTAAATTAACTACATCACTGCACTGAGGATTGTATAAAAATGAGGGGAAGACAGGATGGAAATGGTTGGATTTCATTCCATTGTTCACTTCCCAAACACAAAATTATACAGGAAGATTCAATCCTTAAGAACTGTCTTGCTGAAATAACCTTTTCCTGTATTGTCACTGCATTCAACTGACGTAATCATTTCAATTACAAAGCACTTTTATCTGGGTTAACTTTGTTATTAAAAAAAAGAATGAACTTGCTGCATATGGAAACAAAGGATTAGCGGAACTGGCTAGAATCAGGAACCATAATACCGTTTGCCTACAGCTCCATTAGTGTCTCAATACTGACCTAGGCTTCCTCTGTTAGATTATAAAATCTAATCCATTTTCAGTTTGATATGATGACCACCAATATCTCTTAAAGAGAAACTTGGCCTCAAGGTCTCAAGCAAAGAAAACATTTTTATTTACTTCTTTCTAAAAACACATTCGTCAACTTTAAAAAAACCCTATGTTTTACTACTCCGAAGAGAATAAATATACCCCACTACTGGATCCTTCACGAATTGCTTATGTACGTACAAGTGCCAAGCACTAGACAACAGTATTACTTTGATCCTTCAAGAATTACAGAAATTTTGTTTGGGAACTCTGATGGTAATTACCCTCACTTCAGATGTTGATAGCAACATAAAGTATGCCACAACATAACACTTGAGAGTAAAAAGTTTTTACTGAGATCACGTATCTGGATTACATTGCCTTTTGTACTTCTGGCAATCTAGAAGAAATCATTTCGATTAACTATTTAAACCAGCTCAACTGAGTTACACTTTTCAGAAAAGAGTCAAGGTTCTTTCAAACATTACAGCTTGCTAATTAAAATCCATTTCTTAGAAGCCGAAGCAGTTTTTTCGCTGTACAGGAAAATAACAAATGGACATTGAATGAGGATATAACACTGATTGTCATTAAATAAGTAGAATAAATACATATAATGGCTGAACCTGTCTTTTTCTCTTTACCCCTCTCTGTCTTCCTCAAGCTGTGGCAAATTCGGTTCACTGATGCTATTTCATGAACAAAAAATCAGCAAAGGGATCAGGATACCTTCATCGTGAGATACACCCAATCTGGGTATGTTTCACAACAGAAATCCACAAAATTTCTAACCCTTCCTACAAAAGGCTAGTGTGGCAGTGATGTTACTCCATGCGGAATCTGGTCCATGTCTCTTGTGATCCACAATTTACAAAAACTAGCAAGCAGAGTAAGGTGAACAAATACAAGCAACCTAACTGTCCTGCCTCAGATAATTTTAGCTTAGCCAGTAAGTTTTCTCTAAATCAAAGAGATCTGCCAATTACATTTAGTGAATGTTTTTTGACAATGGTTTTTACACTCTTCCTGGGAGATAAAATGGCAGTGGATTTTTCATGTAGGGCATTCTTACGTAATTTAAACTATGTATTCAAGAAAATCAAAGTGAGTTAACGAGCCTTACATTTTTCCAAGAAATCCCTCGCATTTCAGCTATATTTTTTCTGCCTTCCTCCCCTAAATCTCTAGAAAACACTCTGTCAAAGTTAATGAAAATGCTGTTGCAAGACATTATGTTGGCCATTAGTTTCACTTTGTCATTTCTTTGGACTCTAGTATAGAGGGAATCTTCACACCAACCTCTGTTGTCTCTGAGTGTAAAATTTGGGTTATGAATAATTTCAGGTGGTAAACTGAAGATAAATCTTGGTCCATTGGCCGAGTCATCCTTGTCATCAGCACTAATTGTAATAAATTGCTGTAAAAGAAAAGTACTCTGTAAACAAACAGCTCTCCTTCTCTGGATACATCACATGTAGACAGCATTCTGAGAAATCCCTTGAATACAAAGAATTTTGAAATAGCCAAACCCCTCCAAACTCCTCCACAAACATACGCAATTATAAACACAGAGCAGACACTAAACTAGAACAGACAATCTTTATCTGCTATTACATTTAACCAACCCAGAATTATAGCTGTAAAAGTATACCCCTATCGATACCTTCTTAATATACAAATACGTGATAAAGATTGCTTAACAGACTAAATAAAATTCTGCTTAACATTCAGCAGCTCAGAGGGAGTTAGCACAATGTCCTTTCCAAACTGCTACAATAACGGCAAAAGTGCAGCTAATGCGTAGAGCCGTGTTTCCGTACGATACTAACCCCTCTTCCTCACAGGTTGTGCAGAGCTAAGTCTGTAGGCAAAACTCTGCAAGCACTGTACTGTCACTCTTCCTGTAGGATGCTGAGTACTGCTCACAGCTGGGAAAACTGCTCCCAACCGGCTTCGTTGCCCCCGCGATAGGGGACACTCAGTCAACACCAGTCACATTCAATGCACGCAGCACTGTCCCTGTAACTGTTGATAGCAGTTCAAAATAAGAACGCAGTAAAGTGCCCTTCTGTGTCCTCTAGGCCTTCTGACCAAAATATCAATATAAACGTTTGTTTACTACCACTTGCTTGAGCTCCCTCACAAAACTGGGCTAACACCCTGAAGATAGAAATTGATGCGCGAGGAAGGTGCTGGGCACAGGCATACCTGATTGCTTCGAGCATTCTCACAGACAAACGCTTCATACGCTGCTGCAAATTTGGGAGCATTGTCATTGACATCAATGACCTTAATTGCAACTGGAACTTTGGCTTCCTGGTGTTGTTTGTCTATGGGAGTAAACAAAACCAAAATGAAAAAGAAGCAGGAAAAACAACAACAACAACAAAACCCCAGCTGTATCCAGGTAAAAATAGGCTGAAGTATTTCTGTTGGGATTTATTGCAGCTTATCAAACTGAGACAATTAGAAGACTATGGAATTTATGCTTTTGATTATAAAATACCTCCAGTGAAATACTTACGGACTTCAACTGCAAAGACAGAGATATTATGCCAAGCAATTTCTTCCCTATCCAACGCCTTTATTGTCCTGATATTGCCATCTTCTGCATTAATCATAAAATATCTTTCAAGGTCAGTGTGACGATCAATTGAATATCTAAACAAGATTGAAAGTCAGTAATTAGACAAGAGGGATTTAGTAGTTTCATGCATCCACATTTGTTCTATACTGTTATTATTTTAAATAATTGAAAGTTGTACACTTACTGTTACCCTTATATCATTGTCAAAGTGATGATATGGTTGGTTTCTACATTTAGAAAAAATACTATATCAGAACATTATTGCTCTTTGTAGTCTTTGTAGTAAACCCCCAAAATATTCTTTGTTTTCTTCTCTTATAAAACATGACAATAATATTTACTGAGATATTTCTTCTTTTTCCTGTTTCATATTGTTAGGATCTTTTAAGTCTTCTGATATTTGGATTACTTAGACTGTTAATAGATTATACCAGATTATTAAATATTACCCTTTATCTACTCATTTGTACAGCTCTGGCTTTCATACCTTTACCTTTCAGTTCTTAGAAATGTTAACTATACACACAAAACAGAGTTTCATCATTTAATTTACACTGAGAACATGACAAACAAACCCAAACCATTATAAGACTACCCAACGCAACTGCAGAAAGTAGGTGTGTGTATATGTGCTTGCCATTAGCAGTTAACACTTGACAATTACTGAACATAATCAATAAATTGCTGCATGGACTCTATCTTTTGAGAAACATGCTGTGATTTTTTGAAATAACAGCGTAGGATATTTTATAGAAGGTATAATTTAGAATAGAGTCTGTCACAGATGTCCTTCAGTATATTTTAGTTAGATGTAGCTATGGTTTCACTATGCTTTCTTAGAGATACAGGCTTTCAGAAACCCATGGCTTACGGAACAAGACACAAAAACAATGCTGTTGTGGGTAAAGTAGTGAATATTCTGGGTGAATTTAAAATGTGACTGTGCTTGCATAACAATTCTAAAAGCTCATGCTTAGTGAGGAGCAGCCTGCTCTGTTGAAGCTACCTTATAGCACTGTTCGCAGCATCAGGGTCTTTGGCATGTACTTTTCCAACCACAGTACCAGATGCTGCATTTTCATGTACTTCAAAAATATAACTTGGTTTCAAAAATACAGGGGGCTCATCAGCATCTTCCACTGATATCTTCACTGTTACGGTGTCCTTGAACGGCCCGTTGCTGATGAACTTGGGATCAATATGTACATTGGCTGCCTCTACCTTCAGACTGTAGGACTTTTTGGTTTCAAAATCTAAGAGCTGTGAGAAACAAGAAGACAATACATTCCACCGTTAGGAAAACTGGAGTGTAAAATCAGTAAGCAATCCCCTAGTATTCAATGACATAAAACAAACGTGAGCATCTGTCAACAAGCTTGGACTGAAATGTGTGTATTTAAAAACATAAAGACTTAAATGGAAGGAGCTACGTTCTATGCAAGGAGCAGCATAAGGTGGCACTCAATATGACAGTCCTTGTCTTGCTCTTTGCTTGCTGTATCACTTGGGAAATCATCTTTACTGGAAAAATTAACTTTTTCTTCATGCCTTTCAGGGAGCACAAAACAGCGATGGATATGAAAGAGGTTCATTCCCAGAAAATGCCAGGCTCGGTCTATCCCAAGCTAGCAAGCACCCCTGTAGAGATATGGATGTGCTACTGGGTGCAGCATGAGATAGGACACAGAGAAGTTAAATTATTTAACTAGTAGGGGAAATATGAAGATGGTTTCATTTCTGCAGGTCTTTCCATCCATCGATCATTACAAGGGGAGGTGAAATACTGCCCCACGAGGTAAGTCCTTTTGGGAGCCTGCTCAAAGTCGCAGCATATCTGCATTGTCACCCCCATGGAATGGCTGCAGTGTTGCAGTATCAGTAGCCTCAAAATAATAATGCAGGTGACAACCACAATTCACAAGGTATGCTAACACCATAGATTTAATGGTGTGACAGTTTGTCCATGTTTTAAAAGACACAAAAAATACATTCCCACCTCTGGAACACATACAGTAATTGAACCACAGCATAGTTTTGCCCAGAGGAGAAAAACTCCGGGTCTCTTTCTGAGAGACTGCCCCAAGGTGTGGGGCAGGACTAACTTTGAAGTTAAGTTGCCCAGGCCTTCTCCTTTGAGTTTGGATTATGTCCAACAGAGATAAATAGCTATAAAGATACAAAGGGCAAAATAATAATGCTTAAATAATGAACAAGTTTTATGATTTATTATCTGCAATTTAAAATTCCTTTAATAACCCTTCTAAAGATCACACTGATGGATTGTATATAAAATCACCTCAGTATTTTTGCTGCTTTTCGCATAGCCTGTGACTCCTTCAGAACAATACTGTGGACAATGCACAACTGAAGAATTCGAACTATAGGGCATGAGGCTATTCAGACTGAACATAAAGCAACAGTGAATGTCTGCTACTTATCAGCACTAGGCAAAACTTCATTAACAATGAAGCTGATGGCATTGTATTTTACCGTGACTTTTTATTATGAATTCATTTAGTTTGTGCAATTAATCCACTGTACAGTATTTATGTAACTCTTCTTGGTTATTTTCTTCCATTCCAATTCAGCTAATGGGGAAATGGAATATTAAGAGTTAATCACAGCTTTAGAAATAAATTAAGTGAAATTGCAATTACTGATATTTTAGCTTATGCGGTAATCCATTATTATCAAATATTCTGTCAGCAACAAAGAATACTACACATTAGTAGGTATTACTCACCTTCTTAAGCTTGACAACACCTTCCTGAGTCTCATAATCTGTCGTAATTTCAAACATATCCATGCCATCTCCATCAATGATGCTGTAAGCTACTAAGCCATTTTCCCCAATGTCTGGATCTTTGGCCTTCACTCTTCCTACTTCCTCTCCTGGGACAGCTGCTTCTGACACTGACATCTGGTACACACCTGGTGGTAGGAAAGAAAAGACTCTTACCTTAAGTATGCAGACTGCTCTCCAGTTGTATATTTACACATTTAACTTGTAAGTTCCAAATAAACACAGGAATTTTTTTACATTTTCAAATCTCCTGAAGGAATGTTATATTATAAAGAGCTCCGAGAAGCAAGAAAAAGCCTAAACCACATTCCTAATCCATGTAAGGTTTCTTCCTCTCACTGATGTTTTACACATTTGTGTATCTCTCTGTTCAGGGTGGGGTTATAAAGACAACCCATCATTCAGAATGCAGAAATTGTCATGACATCCCAGTTATCATTCCTATCTGAAATGTTATTGCAAAAATGGAAGGACAATTCTCTTTTATATGACTTATGGTATGACCTTCAGCTCTGTAGAGTCCAGAAGCTTTTCTGCCCATTTGTTCAGGTGCCACAAATTATATAAAGCCAATTGGATAAGACTTCTCTGCTGTGCTAGCTAAAGAATAAATCGGCTCTAATTTGGGGTGTGAACATATACTAGCAACGATTATTAGAATTTAACACAACAGAGAATACACACCAATTGGGATTCCATACCAAACAAAAAATGGCTTTCCCTCATCAAACTCCAATAGGAAAATTACCCCCAAACATCCCAAGGTTTTTCCCTGTGTATTTAGGGACACCCAAGGAGAGCAATACTGTTGATGGAAAAAATCTCTCTCCAACAGATGTCCTTGTTGTCCTTTAGGCAGCATTGATTCCAGGACCTTCCTAACATCCAGAGTGCAGACAACACAACCATATCCTACATGTTCAACTCTGTCAGCATTTTCTGTCACTTCATCAGCATTAATA
>NW_010401833.1:0-772 GCF_000710305.1 Buceros rhinoceros silvestris
ATAGTGTCGTGCAGGGATTTTAAAACTTGTATAGGTCTAGAACTGCCTCCAAAAGCTGGACATGCTGGATTTGGGTCACTTTTTACACCAACTTCGTAATGTTCTGGTTTCAAGAGAATGCACACTTGTGCTTTCTTTGTGCACGTAGCTTGATTAATACACTGTAGTTCTGCAAGTCGAGCAACGTGTCTGTACTGAATAAATTATTCTAGCGTGAATCGAGAAACATGTCTTGTGTCCCTTTTATCGGGGAGCTTTTGAAGTAAGCTGTCATCCTACCACGTAATGAATGAACAAATTCCTTGACAGTTAACACTGGTGATTTCTGATCATAGCGTTTGCACAACGGAGTGTTAGGTGACACAACAAGGATTTATATGGCTTATCATCTAAATAGCTAGATTAGACGCATCTGAGAACAACTTACTGTCCCACTCCTATTGGTCATTACAGTTTCATTTGTTATTGTATGACAACCTGTTTGTACATACGGCACAGGGTAAGCACTGTGCCCTCACCTTCCTTTTTCTTCATGTCACATTTTACGTGTTTGTTTGAGCTCTCTGCAATTTCAGCCAATTGTGAAAAAGCTCTTGATCTTGCACATATTTACTTGGGCACTAGAGATCTTTCTTGTGGGACTCTTGGGGTTTATTTGCTTATCTGTAGAGCAGAGAGCTGCTTCCAATTTCACCTTTACACAGGCAAGGATCATATCTTAACCTGTAGTCTGACAGATGAGGTATATCTAATATTTTCCCTAAGCAGGAAT
>NW_010401833.1:857-17999 GCF_000710305.1 Buceros rhinoceros silvestris
AGTAGCAGCAGAGACCTTGCAAGGGCAGCTCAGACAACGGCTTGACATGGACATGTCACGATGGGGGTTTTTCAGTAAGGCAAGACCCCGGGTGAGGCAATTTCATCCATTTCAAGCAACTTCTTTGAGATGCTGGATAGTCATGAGAGATACTGATCCTAGTAATGCTGTTTCAGAAACAATAAATGCCACTGAGGTGACTGACACCATTCCTTTGTGCTTTACGTTAAAACACTCAGTTCATTCTATACAACCCTACTTTCTGCAAGGGAGAAGAGCATCACTTTATCTTACTATTGCTTTTAAAATAAGAACTGGGAACTGCGTGTTCTCAATGTAGAAAGTGTCAGTAAAAAGTAACCTTATGGTTCTGTCTGAGTTTCTGTGGAGAGGCTCAGTGCTTGCAGCTGTAATTTTAGCCTGGGAAATAGATGCCTATGTGGATGTGACATTTGCCTACCTGCTCATCTTTTCTCCTTCACTCCCCCAAGTAATTTTTGCCATTGTTTGATTTCTGGCTAATCTGACAGCAAGGCAGGTCCTCCCCTCTCCAGGACCACATCCTCACCAGCTTTGGGAAAAATCAAAGGCTTTGTAGGGCAGAGCACTGCAGATTAGAACTCAGCTGATGGGCAAATTGCATCACGAACGTGGTGCTACCTCTGCCACCTGGCACATTTCAACTATACTTCCTGCAGCGGTACAGGCTGGGGATACTGGTTGGGGGTGACCCTAACAGACAAACCTAACAGCTATACAGGAACCCACAACATGTCCTAGCAGCAAAGGTGGCCAGCAGCACCCTGGGCTCTCCTAACAGGAACATGGCTAAGGGAAACTATTTTCCCCCTTTACTCAGAATTTGTTAGACCACATCTAGGTACTGTGTCCAGTTTTGGAACCCCCAGTACAAGAAAGACATCAATGAAGTGCACCAAGCTCAGAGGAGAGCCCCCAGGATGGTCAGGGCTGGAGAACTTACCCTGTGAGGAGAGGTTAAGGGACTACGGTATGTACAGCTGGGGGAAGAATCAGCTTCAGGCAGGTCTGAGAGGAGTGGGAAAGGAAAGAGGGATCATCAAGGAGATGGGGTCAAGCTCTTCAAAGTGGTGCAGGGCACAAGGACAAAGGCCAGCAGACGTAAATTGAAAACAGAGAGCTTCAGAGTAGATAAAAGGGAATGTCTTTTTCATCTGGGGATAGACAGACAGTGGAGCAGGTTGCCCAGAAAGACAATACAGTCTCCATCCCTGTTGGCTTTCAAGACCCAGCAGGAAGAAGCTCTGAATGGCATTGGTCTGATGGCATTGTTAACTCTAATTTCAGCAGAAAGTTGGACTATAGACCTCCTGGGGTCCCTTCCAACCTGGCTTGTTCTATGACCTGGTCGGTCAGCGTGGTTGAGAACAGCTAGCAGAGGGGACAGACCGTTAAAGAAGTTTATAATGAAAATCTGAGATTATTATGATGGGGGTGCAGGTATAAAAATCCAGAGGAAACCAGACTTTGTTAGTTTTGATGTCCTCCCAAAACTGTCTTTATCTTATATTCCCATAGTCTAAGTTGACTTAATATCTTTCAGAATTTTAAATATGGGGGTGTGTTGACAGTAAAGCTTGTAACTTAGGAAGAAAACCATCTAGGTCCCCATTTCTACTTTTATGCAAATAGTAACATAAAACCAACAATAACCTGACATTTTATTTGATAAACTTTTTTTCTTAAATATTTCAAAGAAACTTGTACACAATCTGAAATTAGTTCCCTGACAGTCCCTCACAGTATTAGTTTCACTTGGGAAAAACTAATTAAATGTGAGTTCTCTTTGATGCAGGAAATAAATGTATTATAATCATTCACCCTACAGGCAGCCCAAGCACTTAATTATACAAAGCATATGCATGGCATGCCTCGAACCCATCGGCTGTTCCGTGGGTGAGCAGCAGCAAGCAGGCCTGCCACCAAACAGAGACCAAAGAGGACCTGGTCATCAAGAACTCCTGGGTGAATATCCCATTTTTAATGATGTTTAAGCACTGATTCCTCCCAAAAATATGTAGGGGTGGCAAAGTTAGGAATATGGTCACCAGAAGCAGTTTTTGTACTCTGTGTAGATGGGCTTTGGGGGATTTTCTCCACTGAGAAGGGAAAGTAACTTGACCAAAGTTATAACTCCCTAACAGAAAACTTGAGTTGGGTTCCTTAGATGGACTGATATGAACATGGGTCATCGTTTCCAGGTAAAGTCAATAGGGCTGCTCTCCTTTATGTTTAATTTGAAACATGCCACATGGCAAACAGCATGCAATTCAATTTATCTGCTTTAGAAGGGCAAAGGGCTGAGTCAACTCCACTGGATTGCTTCCTCGCTGCTCCTGCTTAGGATATTGCCTGATAAGCTGATCTTTGCTGACTGTGATTTGGCTTTAGACAAATCCTGAAATTACGTCTTGTGATAAAATATATGCATCTGCCATTGAATGTAACTGATCTATAAGACCATTTTGAAAATCTTGGAGTCACTTCAGGTGCAAACATAAATAGTTAATAATGATTTTTTAATATTTTTTTCTTATTTGTAAATCCTTGATATGGCCTTTGCTAATGATGCATCTATTTTTTTACTACCCACTTGACGTGTGAGTAAACACAGCACTGACTGAAGCAATAAATTACTCCTAATCCCCTATTTAGAAACCAGCTAGGCCAATACAAAACGGGTCCAACTACTACTTCATTCACAGCCAGTTTATAACTTTTCACACCATAAGAGGTTTAGACAATGTCCATTTCCAGCCAGGCTGCCAGAGTCCTGCTTAGTGAACTACACTGTTCTTCAATCCAGAAAGCTGACACAATTTTGGGGGCAATCTGTGACATGCAAATGCCTGAACAAATTCCTTTTACAGAAGGGCAGAGACAATGACTGTAAGGTAAGCACCTCAGCTCATTAACAGAGACAAGGGGGAAGTGCCTGACGTGTTGAGATTTGAGTTCTGTTAATAACCAGCCTGGAGTTACTAGAAGAAACTAAGAATTGCTGTCAGTGCTTTCAAACCCTGTGTCTTGTGGAGACAGTAATTAAGAAAAAAACATCCTATTCCATCTAAAACCACAGAGAGGAGAGGGAGGGAAAGGGTACGATCCTTCCTGCTTCAGGAGGAAGATAGGTAGGGGGGAAGCAAGTCCAGACTTTTTGAAAGCTACAATAAATTCCAGCCAGCAAACTGCAGGGTTTGTATTTTGCTAATCACCTTCATTGCTTCACTTGTTATCCCGCCTGTTACCTCAGCCTACCTGCTCATCACCTCCCTCCTCCTCACTGTATTGCTGGCATGCACTGGCTTGCTGCTTACACTTTCTTCTGCCCCTTTTCTCCATCTTGCTGTGCCAGTCCATCCCTCTGCCCATGACACCCCATTCCTTTTGCAGCCCCTGGCATTGCTGCCATCTCATTTGCTGCCATCTCTCACCATATCCCCTATTTCAAGTCTGCCTGTCCTTGCTGCACTCATCCACACCACCTTCTCTCTTCGTGCCCTCTATTCCTGTTTATCCTTTCCTTGCCTCTTGCTGCCGTATCACCTCACTGCTTACCTCTTGCTACCTTATCAGTCCCTGCCTCCTCCTACTTCTGAGTCTGGCACCTGCCCTCACCTAATTCCCTTCACTGTATCTCCCCTCACTCCCACCCCATCTCATTCTACTACTTCATTGTTGTATTCCTACCCCATTGTCACCTTCCCCTGTGGTCTCACAGCTTTGTCTTTGTCGCCCATCCTCAAAACCTCTCTGCCTCTCTTTCCCACCGTGTGTGTGTGTGTTGCTGCTTTCATTCACTGCCTGTTCTGGCCAGCCCCATTCGCTGGCTGCCTCCCTCCTCTTCTCCCAGCAGCTGTGTTTGCTCTCTACCCACAATATTGTGGTTTACCATGCCGCTTACTGTTTGCTCTTGCCCTCCAAATGCTCAGGACCTTTCTCAGATCTCTGCCATGCCGTGGTCTGCTAGTACTTATGGCCCTGTTTGCCATCCTGCCTGCTTCTGCTGCTTCAGTTGTCTCCTGTCAGGAGCTGCCCTGTTTGCAGACAGCTCTCCCCAGCTCTCCCCGTTTCCCATCCACTGCCTGCCACCATCCATCCTCATCACCTAACTTCTCTTACACTTACTGCTTCCTCCTACTACTGTGTCCCCTGCACTTCCCACCACTCCTCACTGATTCTTTCCCATGCCACTAGCTGCCCATTGCCACCTTCCCTCACACTGCACAAGCTCCCCCTTTTGTTGCTTGCCTTCACGACCTCCCTCAGCTACCTGCTCTCACTGCCTCTCTTGCCACTGCTTGCTTCCTATGCTTGTGAGCATGTCCTTCCTGTGCCTTCCAAAAGCTCTGTGTCTGGATTCCGCTCTCAAGCTTTTCTTTTCTTGCTGCTCATTGACATTTGTCGACGCTGCTCCCTCCTGCCCTCATCACCTCATTTCAATACTTGACTTGCTGACTGCTCTTATCTTTCATGCTGAATCACATTTCTCATCTCTTTACCAGCTTGTTTGCTGCCTCCTGCTGTTGCCAGCCTCCTGCCTCTGCTTTGCACCTCATTTGCGCCGTCTCCACTGTGTCTTTTCAAGCCTTTGACTGCTGCCTAACTTCACCTTCAGTTTGCTGCTCCATATGCTGCCTGCTTTCTCTGCTTTATCCAGAAGGTGCATTTTCTGTCCATTTGCTCTTCTTCCCCTTTCTTTCCCCCTTGTTCCCCTGCTTGTCCCCTTCCTCTTACCAGCCTGTCAGATGGGCACCTCTCCCCTTGCTGCATAGCCTGCAGCCTGCTCCTGTCACATCACCAGCACTTTCTGCCTGTGATTACTACTTCATTTGCTGGCACGCCACCTCATCCTCCATACCAGCTTCATTCAAAACTTCCCTTACCTCTAGGCTTACAGCTCTTTTCTTAGCACCTCCTTTTCGCCACTTTCCATAGCTGCCTCTCCTCCCCAGCTCCTTAGCTGCCTGCTTTTGATGCCTTTTCCAGGCAGCAGCATTCAATTCCATGGTGGGTTGACCACAGCCAGCAGCAAAACACCCACCCAGCTGCTTGCTTATCGCCCCTCCCAGTGGGACGGGAGAGAACAGGAAGAGCAAAAGCTAGAAAACTTGAGATAAGGACAGTTTAACGCAGTTAATAAATGAAGTTAATGAGTAAAGACAGTTTAATTAGCAAAGGAAAGAGGGGACCCCCTCCCACAATGCAATCACTCACCACCTGCCACAAGCAGATTGCCCAGCCAATCTTTCAGCAATAGCTGCCTTGGAAGACACTCCCACCTTCCTGCTTCTCCCCAGTGTTATTGCTGAGCATGACGCTATACGGGATCTCTCTTTATCCAGTTCAGGTCAACCGTCCTGGCTGTGCCTCCTCCCAGTATTTTTCCCACTTCTATTGGCAGGGTGGCAAGGGGAGGCAGAATGGGGAAAAAGATAAAGCCTTGAAGCTGTGCAAGCTCTGCTCAGCAATAGACAAAAACACCGCTGTGTGATCTATGCTGGTATAGTCACAAGTCCAAAACACAGTACCATACGGTACTCTGCTATAGAGAAATTTAACTCCATCCCAACCAGACCCTGTACAATTTCTTGACAAAACAGCTGTCCCCATACTTTTCCTCACTCCTAATCACTATGCACTCCTCTCACTCTCTTTCGGCACTGCTGTATCTATTTACCTTTTTTCATGCCACTTGCCCTCATACCCTCCTTACCTACGTCACTACTCATCTTGTCACGGCTCTGTTCTTATTGATGATGTTTCTGTTACCCGAGCCTGCCTCGTTTTCTGCCTTTTTTTCTACCCTGCAAGTATAGCAGTGGGGGTGGTTGCTGCTTGTCCACGATTAGCCCTGCCACCAGTTGTTTCTACTTCCCTCTGACAGCGTATTTTCTGTTGCCTGCTGCCAGCTACCAGTCCAAAAAGACTTTCTATTGCATCTTCTGGAAACCCGTCCTTTCACTCTCATTTCAGATCATTGCTATGTTTGTTATCCTCCCCACCTCTCATGGCCGAGCCAGCATCGCTGTCCTGTTAGCAAGCTTTTCCTTAGGGCCCATTTGTCACCTCTATTGCACCCTCCCACATCACCTCATTTTCTCCCCAACTTCTCTCTGACTTGCCTCACAGCCTCATCTTTACTAGGTAGTTTTGCCTCAGTCATCACTCCAGCCTCCACTTACTGCCTCTCCCCAGAGCCGCCCTTACAGCCTGCTCCCTTTCCGTATTTACTGGTGACTGTGCTGCTGGTCAGAGCCGTTTCTCCTTACCTTTATGCCTGTTTCCACCTATTCCAGATGCCAAAATGACCAAGTCTCATTCTGCACTGTTGGTTTTTTTACCCTTTTGTCCCAATCTTCCAATCCTCTTCTTTCACCCTCTCTAGAAGATTGGTTTCCTCTCCCTCCCCTTGCTGTCCCCGGTCCCTATCTCAGCTGCAGTCTCCCTTTGATCTTTTATGATGCTCCATCACATATCTGATCTGCAGCCTGGGCCTGTCTTTTCACAGCTCCGCTTCCTCCAAGTGCTCACTTACTGCCCCATCACCCAAACACCACCAAGCCTTTCCACGTTACTGATTGCTGTACTGCTATTGCAGCTCACCCCTTCCCTTGCAGCTGCTCCCTTTCCTATGTGGATGGATATACATACATACAGAGCTCCCCTCATCTTACTGCTGTTTGCTGACTCCTCCAGTTTCCAATTCTTTTTCTCTATGACTTTTTTCTATTACTAGTTCTTCTACCAGCCATAGCTGCGTTTCTTCTACAGCCTACTGCCACTCAATTTATGACCTGCTTTTGCTGTCCCCATTCCTTTAGTGATCTCTCTGCTATACTTAACCACTGTCCCTAAGTCCTCCTCAGTCCACTGACTACTGCCATCACCATCTCTCCTTGTAGCTGAGTTTTCTTACTCTCCAGCATTTCTCCTCAACAGCACCTTAGTGTTTCCTCACCCCAGGCATCGCTTGGCTCCCAACTCATCTGCTGCTTTGCCTCATGCTCTGTCTTTCTCCTCTGGAAGTCCATTTCTTGAAGTTTCCATCACTGCCTGCTTCACCTTCCTCTCCCAGCTCCACAGTGCCCTGCCTACTCTTGCCACCTTCTCTCACAGGCTCTTTTCTGCCTTTAAGCCTTACAGCCTTGCCAGCACTCCCCACAGCCCAGCTCACCGCCTGTCCAAATCACCTCGTTTCTCTTTACTACCTGCAGCATGCTGGCACCTCCCAGGCTGTGGGGCTCTCACAGTCCCTTATCAGCACTATACTAGCACCTTGTTTTTCCCTGGCCACCTAACCTTCCTGCCTGCTCAGGGCATTGCCTGCCTTTCTTTCATCCTTCCTTACCAAACAACTCACTCCTACCTGCAGTGTCTCCCCTCCCACCTCGTTTTTCATCTCCTTTCAGCGACTGCCCATACTGATTTTCTCCTCTGCTACATTTTCTGCTTTCTCATGACATCACACCTCCCTCCTTTCTTTGTCCTCTTTACCGCCACCACCACCTCCCTGCCCTTACCACAGTTAGCTGTCATTTACCTTCTATCCCTCAACTGCAGTTCTCCACTGCTGTCCCGTTTACTACTAGTGGTTCTCTCATCTTCCCCATTTACTGCTTCTTCTCACTGAGGGTAAGGAATATTTTCTGTACTTGCTAATCTCCAAGTTTTGATTCTTCCTTTGCTCTTTTCTTCACCACCTTGTTTCCTGCCTTTTCTCACTGCTTTTTGACACCATGCTGTGCTTGTACCTATCACTTGCTTTTCCCTCTTCCCCTTTCTATTGCTCTGTTTATCATCTAGTATCACACTTGCTTGTGGCTGCACCTGCTCGTAACCTTGGTCTGTTGCAAGGTTATTCAGCCCGTCAGCCTTGCTGCCAGGGTTGCTGACACTTCACCTTCTCACTCCACTTACTAGTCCTTCCTTGAGATACTATCTCCTGCACCTCCTTCCTTCTGCTCCTCCCTCCTTACCATTAGTGCTGCCCTGCCATTGTCCCTTCACTACGCTTATTCCATATCTCCAAATGAATACCACAGCCAAGCCAATCTGCTCACTTCTGGCTGTATCACCATCCCCCCCGTCACTACCCAAGGTCATTGTGACCTGGTACTGCTGCCTTCTCAGTTCCTGGACACTGCTATTTCTGTCTATGGTAGCACCCCTACCCTGTTGTCCACTGTAGCCCTACACACATAAAGTGCAATTTCCAAAAGTACCCATATAATTTATTTTCTCAAATTCCTCATTTTGGAAAAGGAGTTTTAGCTCTTAGTGGCTTAGGTTTCATTGCAAGTCAATGAAAAATGAACTACAAAATGCCCTGTGGCTGGAGTTCCAAAGCTACTCAATCATGCACAGAATGGCCTCAGGGGCCCAGCTCAAGTTTCAACTGTAAGTGGGCCACCTAAGTTGGTTTCTTGAATTTCCTCAAGGCTGGTCTTGTTAAAGGCCTAAATACGTGTGAAAATTTGGCCACAGATTTGAGGCTGAGGGAAGAAGGGGAGAATATTCTGGGTTTCTAAACAACCCACATGCTTTAGAAAAATGTCACTTCTTAACCCCAAAATAAATAAGTTCTCTGTGTTCACAGTGGCTGCACTAAAAGCTCATCAGCACCCCATTGGGTCCTTGAAGTACCCTCTCCTGAGGTAATCTATGCCAAGGACACAAGGGGTCCAGTCACAATGGAGTGCTTTTCTCACTTGTCCTGTTAAGATCACCTCAGCCTCCAACACAGACAATTCTTGCTGGTTTCTAGCAAGGGATCCCAGCTGTTTGGCTTTCTTACCTTCCAGTTGCTGACTGTGAGCTCCATTATCCCAGCAGATGGGCAGCAATCCGCTCACCTGGCTGGCAGCTGTAATCTTTCTGCATGTGTCAAAGTCCTGATGAGGTTGGAGACCAGGTAGTTTCCTCCTCCTGTCTGAATTCTCACATTCCTTCCTCCAATTTAACTTGTCAAAGGACTGGCTTCTTGATCAAACATTTCTTCTTCTTTCTCCTCCTCCCTTGCTAATCAATGATATGAACTCGTTGCTTTCCTTGTCCACTGATTCTTTTTCACTACTGGAGCAAATACTGCAGTTGTTGTTTGGGTCCCTGCCTCAACCACAGTCCTCTGAGAGTACTGAATAGGTACAGATAAGGCCCCAGGACAGTGCTAGAAGCTGCTGGTTTTCACTGGAGTAGGCAAGGCACTCATCTATCAGGTGGTGTGTCAGTTTGCCAGGGTTGCTTGCCTGTTCAGGTGTGAAATCCCAGGTAATGGGAGGTGATAACTGCCCTAGAAACCTGCCCAAATCCTTCTACCCACCCTGCCACCCAGGGACCAGCTGCCTTAGGGCACGTTTCAGTATCACCTCACCTAAAAGTTATCTTCTAATTGACCAGTGTCAATTAGTAGTATTAAACACCTTGCCTAAGGGCGAACAAGGACCTTGTGAACCTGCATAATAAAACCATCCACATCAGTCCTGGGTAGGAAGAGGAAGATTTATGCTCTCATCCTCTCCTCAAGATAGCTCTTGTACTAGGCATGTTCCCCGGCTCAGCAAGATAAAGAGATAAGCAGTGCAGCCAGCAAACACCATGACCTGCACAGGAGCTTGCTGCTCAGAAACTGCTCTAGCTACAGCTCGCTTAATACCAAACCGCCTTTGTCTAGAGCCTCACGTTGAGCGCCAAAAAGGACCGTGGTGGCTTGACCTTGGCTGAATGCCAGCTGCCCACCAAGCTGCTCTATCATGTCCCTCCTCCACAAGACAGGGTGGTGGGGAGAATATAAGATGAAAAAAATCCTCATGGGTCAAGATATAGAAAGTTTATTAAAGCAGAAGCAAAGGCTGTGTGCGGAAGCAAAGGAAAACAAAATATTTATTCTCTACTTCTCATCAGCAGCCTATATCCATCCACTTCCCAGGAAGTAGGGCTTCAGCAATGGTTGCTCTGAAAGGCAAGCATTGTGATAAAGAGTGTGTTTCCCCCTCCTTTCTCTGAGCTTGTAACGCTGAGCAGAAGTCTTACGGTATGGAATATCCCTTTGGTCAGTTTGGGTCAGCTGTCCTGCCTGTGTCCCCTCCCAGGGTCTTGCCCACCCCAGCCTACTGATGAGAGGGGAAGATTGGAGAGACAGCTGTAATACTGTGCAAGCACTGCTCAAGAGGAGACAAAACACCTTTCTAGTCACCAATGCAAAGCACAGCACTGTGAGGGCTGCTATGGGGAAAATGAGCTCCACCTCAGCCAGACCAAACGCATCCTTTCCATTAGACCACACTGTATACAAGCACTGATATTGTAAAAGCAAAAGCTCTGGGCTCTTCCTCAGCCACACAGTAACAACGGCGAGGTAATCTTACACAGGTATGAACAGACCCAAATGATTTTCATTTGGCTGTATTTATTAAAGTCCATCTAGTAGGTTTAGCTTAAATTTCTCTATAGCAATTACTATAATTTGAGGATGACCGGTTTGGGACTTCACTTAATAAGCAGAGCTGGGTTGGCCTTTGTACGTTCTGCCACATTCTCGAAAAGATGGCACTTGTACTTCTACTTCTCACATTTATTGGCAATATTCGCATAAAGAAGACTTAATAATAGAAGGCAAAAAAATCTGAGAGGGCAAACTCCTACAGTAAGCAGTGATCCAAAAGCAATTGCAGCTCTTCCTCCAGCTAGTTCTACTTAGAGATTGCCATTTCCTCTGTCTCTCCTGGCTGCTAAGCTATTACAGATATATAACGATCTGCAAATGAAGAGGAAAAGTCTGAAAAAGGAGAAAAAATTGCAGACACGAGACTATATTAGCAGAATCCTGCTTTGACTGTTAACACACCACTCACAGCTTTGTCAAATTCCAGTGCAGTCTTGTCTCTTCATGGTACCTGAAATAACCCAAATTAATTAATTGTCTCTCTCTCACTGGAGGAGTGAAAGAATTGAGCATATTTTTTTAATAAGCCTGATTTTACTGAGTTATGAAGCTTATTTTTCATCTTAATACTACCTTTATCAGAAAGTCTGCGTCTAAATAAACTTCCACCGTTTTAACCTAAAATGGAAAATGCTGGTCCTCTTTATATTGCTTGTTTCTCCAAATTTAAATATGTGGTAGTTGACATAAATAGAAATAATTTACAGAAGCAGCTGTAAATGAGATGTCATTTTGTAAACACTTTGTGTACAGCCTAATAATAAGCGGGGCTCCAGAAGTGTGCATGGATCTGAAAATGGATCAACCGTGCCATAAAAATAATAGGTCATTGCCCCAGGTGGCTAATCCTTGGAAGGATCATGAGGGTGCAACAAGCAATCAGAATTACTGAGCCACTAAATTATTGTGGAGTTTCAAAAACTCAGCATCCATTAGTATAGTTTATTGTGGTGCTTTAAAGGCGTTCTATACACTTAGCGTGCACAGGCATGGTGTCCTCAGCAAGGAGCATGCAATTCTGGAAACCAAAATGCTCTGAGGCCAATTGAGAAGGATGTTTTTTACTTCTGAGCATTTCCACTCAATAGAAATTTTGTGCTGACTTTATCTTCTGTGTAATATTAGCACCATCTTGAATTTTTCCATTAAATCTTTATCAGCAGAAACAATTCTAAGAAATATCAGAAATCCCATATTAAAAATAAGCAAATCTCTGTTTCTCCTTTCTGCTGTTAAGTTCTTACGGTTTGCACTTAATATATTATTTTATTAAATAAGAATAAAAACAACCTGATGCTCATCCAGCTGTCTGGCATAGACAATAAACTGTAGTTAGAAAGGTCATAGAGACTTCAGGGCTTGAGCACAGGACATTCAGCATATCAAATATGTAAAAAAAATTAGAGACAGCACTCAGGACAAAAACCTGAAAGTTTTCTCTTACGTCTCACATTTCACCCTCATATATGTAATAGCATACTATTAATGATCATATCTATTAATACAGCAAATAGATTCCTTCAGCCATTCAGACACTGTGTACTATATATCATTATCTTTCAAAGACAGGAAGTATCTAACATCAACAGAGTAACAACAGAGTAATCCTGAAACAAGTGATTTCAGACAGAGCTGAACCAGACACGAAACCTTACTAACTACAATTTAGTAATTCTACATATTTATTTAATAGGCATAACATTGTGTGTATGTATTTATGTGAAACATAATTTGAACTCTGCTTGTCTTTAGACTCATCTGCCCTCACGTAAGAGAGACATTTCCAAAGTTCTTCAATGTGCTTTACAAAAGGATACATCCCCAAGTCTGCTCTCACCCCATGCCACGTGCTACAAAGTAGGCACTTAGTATTGATCAAATTCAACCGTATGAAAGAGATCCAAGTCCTGAGCCCCATTTAACACCAGGTTTGTGGGCTCTAGTTCCCTTGAACAAGGTGACTTGGGCTGATCCCCTCCTGTGCAGACCTTGCCTTTGGGGGCTGTGAAAAAGCCAAAAGTCAGTTGTTGAAAGTCAGTGATGCTGGTGGAATTATATCTGTTTATATCAGTTGAAAAGCTGTGTCTCAGGAGTCTGACCTTTTACAATAGAAAGCTGATCCTTAAAAAAACTGCAGATCTGTATTAGAAAGAATATTTTAAGACACTGTTTGGCTCTTAATGGGTTTTGCATTTGCTACTTCAGTATTCTCTAAACACGGGTTCCTGGAAATAACACAATATTTCTTATATGAATGATTGTTCCAATATTTGGAACTATCAGCAGTTCTGTGCTTTCAGGAAACACCAATGATCTGCCTTCAGCCAGTTTCCCATTTCACAGCATCTCCATCACTGCACCTCCTCTGCCTCCCATTGTACGAACCACAGCCTTGGCTACTCAGAGTAGAATCTATCACAGCTCACCAAAAAATGGGTGTTTCCTATTAACAATGTGAGATGAAGCAACATATTTATTGTTTTGCTTGACACTTTCAGGGAGAGACTTTGTTTTGAACTAGACAAGGTTCTCCCTTTTTCCTCTATTATTTTTCCCACTGTAGGAAAATGGGACAGAAGCAAGAATTTGCATTTTTGCCTTTTACAAAGTAAAACAATCTTTTGATGGGGTTTACTTCTCCTTTCCCTCTAAATAAAAGGAAAATAAATATTTTTAAGCAGATGGAAAAAAATAAGTGGAAAGCTGTGTTAGTTATGAAAATATCACTCGACCAAAATTTTGTAATATTTTCAGAAAGCTTGCTCAGTTGATATCGAACTTGATGAAATCCATTGATTTACATGTAGAAACAGCCTGTGTTGTGCCTACTTCCTCTTTCAACTGTAAATGCAAAATGTTTCCTTTTTTTTTCCATAATTCAGTTCACTGATTTTGTATATTTGACACACATTTTATTACGTGCTCACTCTTCTCTCTGACCATGCAGGAATAAGACTGATTCTAAACCAATTGTTGGTGAAGGTTAAAACATTTTTAATTACAGAACAATACAAGTGGAAGATTTGAGAGGAAACTGTCATAATGCCTTCCTGGTTCCTTGGTTTGTAAATGGTAATTTTTAAAGTAGGTTATTAATATTTTATGCCTTTTCCTACTAAACTAATTTCTCAACTATTTTAAATGTTTTGAAGCTAGAATTTTAAATGCAGCAACAGGAATTGCCGTAGTTTTATTTTCTTTCTAAAACAAGGTCCAAATCCTTTGGGTTTCCTAGTTAGGAAAAGCTGTTGGAATGGTAAATTTCTCATCAACAACAAATACAGTACATTAAGACCAAGCCTTCAATATTCCACCTGTCTTAGCACAAGAGAAGTTTGATGGGACTTGTTGCAGGTAAGTCATCTATCCAGCGATACTTTCTAAAGCCTGGGAATCCAACTATTGTCTTTGCTGGGTATAATCAGTGACACTTCGGGGGCTCTTTTTTAACCACGGCTTTCAAAAGCAGAGAAGAGAATCTACTGCCTTTCTCTTTTTTGTCTTTCCTTTTGAAAGATTGCAAGATAGTCAGAGGCAGATCCTGTTCGTAAGTGGCCAGATAGCAAACTGAAGAGGACAAGCACTGTCCTGCTCCTGGCTTTCCTTTCTCACTGCTGTAAGAAGAGGAAGTCAGCCTGCAGCAGTTTTAGCAAGGCTGTTCCTAAAAGCCGAGTCACCAGCAGATGCTGGTGTGCATCACACCTCCTGAGTGGACAAAGTAATCATCAGTAGGGCAGGACATTAGCACAAGGTGTTAAACACCTTGTGACCACTTTTGATAAGCAAACAGAAGTAGCATGGATTAGATTTAAAGTCTTCCTGTGTCTCATGGTGCACCTACATTCCACTTCTCTTGCACAGGTCCTGGGGTGTGTCCTGCACTTAAACCTGACTGCAAACTGGACACCTTCATAGAATCATCCGGTTGGAAGAGACCTTTAAGATCCTCAAGTCCAACCCTTCACCCTGCACTGCCAGGGTCCCTAAACCATGTCCCTCAGCACCACATCTACACGTCTTCCAAACACTTCCAGGGATGGGGACTCCACCACCTCCCTGGGCAGCCTGTTCCAATGCTTAACGACCCTCTGTGTAAAGAAATCTTTCCTGATATCTAACCTGAATTTCCCCTGATGCAACTCAAGGCATTTCCTCTCGTCCTGTCACTGGTAACATGGAACAAGAGCCCACCACTCTCCTGTCCACAATAGCACAGAAACTTCAGTAAGCAGTTCCTCTTCTGGTCACAGTCTCCGTGTGTCCTTCACAGCATGACACTTCAGAGGAGGCCGTGCTCGTCGTACGTGCAGCCCCACAAAGCAGCACAGCAATGCTCCTACAAGCTCTAGGGGAGAAGCGCCTTCCCAAGGGCTGCATCGGTGAGCTGCGCACAGGACCGGCATGAGGGTTTACGTTTATGCTGCCGTTTATACACAAATGGAAATATTTTAGTTTCATAGAGTTGTATGAAAAATGACATGGGGTTTTGTGCTCCATTCTCCACTGACACAAGCAGTAGTCAGGAGCACTGGAGGTAATATGCAGAGAAGAGCTGTGTAGAATAAAATCTCGTGTCACCTGTTAACAGGTCTTTTGCTCGCTGCTTTCAGCTGACACTGCTAACATCAACTAAATTTTGAAGTGAAGGGTATTGTTAGGATAATCTAATCAGGTCTTCTGTTGACTCACAGACTGGAGACTCTGGCCCCATAATTCCAACACCAAGCCCACATCTGCACTAAGGTGTACTCATTTAATGTGCCAAGTAGTATCTTTATACCGACAGAAAACGATGCAGCAAGAAGAACAGAAGTTAAACAATATTTACTTTGCCATTTTTGTGCCTCCTATCATCATCATCCCTGTATCTCACCTTTTTGAAGCTACTGATAGATTGCATTCTCAAAAATGCACTTAAAATTGAGAATTACTCTTTGTAAAATGGGCAATAGAGTTAGAGGGTAGATTAAGTGATTTTTCTGAAGGTCACAGTATTTATGAATAAACCACAAAATGTGCCAATGTTTTCCCCAATCTGTCTGGACACACAATGCTGTTTCTTGGAATAAATACAAGGCAGATTATTTTCCTGTGCTTTAAGATCAAGCAGAATTCATATCATTCAAACCAGCTCAAAACAGGAACAACAGCCACTCAGCATAGCTGAAGTCTTTTTATGAGTCGCGATGACAAAACAAGTACCTTTGTGAGCAACACGGGCAGACTCCATTCATCACAGATAACAGGTTATCCGAAGCTTCCACCCTTACGGTACAGGCTGGCTCATCTTCAGTAGCAGACTGCACATTAATCTTCGTTCCTTCAGGCAGTGTATATTTTAATAACTCTTAAAGGGAAATCTGACAATAAGAGTCCCAGCTCTACATACATCTATATCCAAACCCAAAAACTGATTAAAAATTAGAATCTTCATTCAGGCCACTGAGCAAATGTATTCAATTTTCAGTTGGGGCTTCTTCCATGTTTTCTGGATGACCAACCTTTCATAAACCGCAAACTTTGTTGCGAGATAGGGATTGTAAATATATATATACGCACACTAGCTAAAAATAATTCCATTTTTTGCAGTGGTGAAACATTGCATAACATAATTGCAGTAATAGAATAAAAGTGTCATAAAAACTTCAGGCAAGCAAATAAATATGATTTAGTGTAGGGTCAGGGCTTTCAAAGTTTACCCGTTACAGACATGCATTTTTTGTTCAACAAAACAGCGTGTGGCAATGGCACCGGTGATTGCTTTATCCATCTTCAAAGCTGTAGCTGTAGATTTGAAAACAAACCGACTGCTCAGGCACTGTCTCTTCCACAGGCTGTTCAAAGGCCTTCCTGTTTTTAAATTTTTTGCAAACTTCCTGAAAGTTTTATTAAACCTTAAGTATTTTTGGTCTCCATTGGAGACTGCTGCCTCTAACGGAATTACTTCTTTTGATATAAATGGCAGCTTCACATTTTAAAATATGATTTTATTCACTCTGTATTGTTAGGTGATAGACACAATAGGTATAGAAATCCTAAAAGACAGATTTAATAGATCTAGGATCTCTTATCACATTCCTTTTCAGTTCTTGTTTGACAAATGGCTTTCAGATGAGCTCTCCTGAGGAGACAACCCAGAATCTTTTTATCAGTTCCAATGCCCTTTTCATAAAGGTTCTTTTAGCTAATTTTCTTTACTATGTGCCTTTTTTCCCGCTCAGCAGTTTATTAAGCCTTTGCTTTACATTAATAAGCACTCTGTGTCTCTTTGGATCTCAGGTAGTCTGAAGAGCTTAAATTTTTCTTTTTTTTTAAGAGAAGACATTATTTCCAAATATTTTTTATTTAATTTACTAAGGTGTATCAAGCAACATTTTTGAAATTATCTTATTGGCATCTACTACCTCACATTCTGTATCATCAATATATTTTTAGTGACTGTTATCATATTTTTAATGAGGGAAATACATCACGTACTTTCTCACAGTCTCCAGGACATCTCAGCGAAGGCCTTGGAGTAGAACTGATGATATTTAACATCATGCATCTTTCAGGGATTTATTTTAACAATTTCTGCTTCTATGTTATGCACCTTTTCCTCGCATTACCTGTTTATCACATTTGGTGTGGGACTCCCTATGAATGCTTTCTCTCCTGTG
>NW_010401833.1:18162-18482 GCF_000710305.1 Buceros rhinoceros silvestris
TATTAGTTGCAGGTGCCCAGGTGCTGCCGGGGGTCTGCAGGACTCTCTGTGAGGAGAGGCTAGGGCTGTCCCCTGCCAAACACAACCAGTTCCAGCCAGCTCCAATGCCCACAACAGCTGAGCCTAGGAGAGGGGCAAGGAAAGGGGGAGTTCTAATGCTTGTCTTGACATTTCTTAATACCTAAATCTATTTTAAATGGCAGTAAAATTAACCTTCCCCAACTTAAGTCTCTTTTGCCCATCACAGTAATTGGTACATGAGCTCCCTGACTTTATCTCAACCCATGAGCCTGAGAGGGCTGGGAGAGTGAGTGGCTGGG
>NW_010401833.1:18642-46245 GCF_000710305.1 Buceros rhinoceros silvestris
GGCCCTTAGCCAAGCCTACCCCACCACGACATGGTACTGAATATTTTCTCCCCCAGACTGATTGTCCCTTTGTCAGAGCTGGCAGCAGCAGACGTGAGTCAGTGAGAGGTGGCTGTAATGCGTTTGGGAAACTGCCTTCCACCACATGGTGCAAAGTTGATTCCCGACACGGAAGCTGATGGAGCCCCTGGGCCAAGAGTCTGTTGTTCTGCTGTGGTGAAGCCTCATGGGATAGCTGTTTTCCTAGAAAGGCTGGTTTTAACCACCACCAAACAGTGCCTTCACCCTCCGCTTTCTCAGCCCTCCTCAGGATGCAGTCTTGGCAGCCTGTGATTTATAGTCAGCATCTGGCTCTAGGGAGAGAGCTAACACCCCATCCACCCCCGCCACAGACATACTTGCTATATGCAGTAAAAGATCATTAATACAACACTGCCCATCTCCCTTTGAAGGCAGCAATTTCTTACCCTGCAGATACGCATATATCTTTGCCTTCCAAGAACAAAAATTCTCTCACACATACTCGCTTTCATTGGTATGTAGAGACACAGAAATATAAAAGGGCTGGTAATTTCTGTTTCTTCGTAAGACAGGCAGTTGCCTTCAGTTTTTAGCTCAGTTAAAAAAAAAAAAAAATGATCTGATTGTGTTTAACCAATAAAGTTTGGAAGGAACTTTGTAAACTTTGTAAGCTTATTAATTAAACAGAGTTGGTGTGGCTGAGGAAGCAGGTTGTTAGTCTGAGAAAACGTGACCAGCATCCTTTCAAAATTTTACATAAATATTACAAAATTGGAGGCATCACTCTGTTTATCCCTGAAGGGAAAACGAGAAAATTCATTCCTCCATCCCAACTGAGTTCTTCACTCTTTCTACAGAATTTTATTCCATTACTTTTGACTGTATATACAAAACACAGGAACAAATAGAGACAAGAACTAATTAAAATAAATTGAATTACTCAAGCAAGAACAAAGAAACAAACATCCAAAGGGGTACCTCGAACATCTGTTAAAGAACTATTTATAATATAACTCTCTTCACAGGTTCTTCCATCTATCATATAACCTTTAAAAAAATCAAACCAAACAAAACAGAAGAAAAAAAATTGTTTCTTACCACATACTCAAGGAAGCCCCAGCTTTTTTTCCATTTCCTGGTAAAGATGTATAGAATGAATTTTAATATTACTCTATTAAAATTTGTAGCTTATATGATTTTAACTAAGATAGGGAAATTATTCCCATCGCCCTCATACCCCCACGAATTACAGGCAGTGCATAATTCTACATTTAAACATAAACTTATAGACTAACTTCATTCATCATTCACTGCCTAGCTATAATTTTAAATAAATCTGGAGGAAAAAAGATAACAGCCCTGAGCTTTTAAGTATTCTTTTTCCATCTCTGGCTGCTCTTTACAAGAATGATCTGTTGGACACATATATCAATTGTTTACCACCACATAGGTTAACCATGCAGTCCAGAAATTACACTGCTTCACAAGAATTATGATTTGTGGGGGGGTTGAGGGGCTTTTTTGTTCTGGGCTTTTGGGCTTTTGTTTGGGTTTGGGTTTTTTTTTTTTTTTGTTGGTTGGTTTTCTTTTGTACATGAAAGTCTTACAAGTCTTCAAAGAACAAAGGATATGTAGATTTGTTCTATTCTGGCTTATTTGAGAGAACACGAAGCATTCTTTTCCAAGGGGCATCAGAGAACTTCAGTGTGACGATTGCTGTGTTCCCAGTTAAAGAGAGCTCATTAAATCATGGCTTAGAGACCAGATAGTGGGGGAGTGTAAGTGACTGAGCTCACAGATTTCGTCTGCCCTGTATGGAAATTCAGCTTCTGCACTCCTTGCAGTTTTTCTCCCCAGAATAAAGTAGATTCATTATTAATAATCTGAAGGAGCTCCTGAAGCAGTTTCTTTACCAGTTTCGGTATCTTGATCAAGAATTTAGATAAAATATACTGAGGGCCCTTATGACCAAAACAGTATTCTCAGGGCTATTTGTACCCTATCAAAAAATTTGTATTTAAAAATGTATTTTGGCAAAGAAAGCTGCTCTTTTCAAGAGAGGCACTTAAGCTACTAGTTCCACTTAGATTAAATTGCACTTGTTCATGAATAAATGCTCCTGGATTATGAATTTCAAGTATGTGTAAGGAGTTTAAACCTAATCCAGGGAAAGCATTCAGGTGCATGAGTGCTCTGTTCAGCTGCATCTTGTCGAATTAGGGCCATACCTTCTGGCTTTGAAGAGCACTAAATATCCTTTCGCATGTTCTGATCGTTAAATATTGGTCATTCCTAAAGACACATCTGAAGTGCCAGCTGCACTGAGGGTCAGTTACGTTGTCCATCCTAGCAGTGGGCTGTGCGAGGTGGTGCAGTGGGACTAAGGGAAGAGGGCTGGCCTTGTTTTGCACTTTGCTTTAGCCTCACAGGTAGCGAGTTAATCAGGTTACTACTTCAGGTTAGTTATTCAGGTACTACATCCCCCTACCCTTTTTTTCTAATTATGAAAAGCATTATTTTCCTCAGTAATAATGCACAGACGTTAACTTATTTAGCACAAATTGCATATTTCAGGAGAGCCTCAAGCTACCACTCCACAACGTTACAAACATGAGATACGAAGCAACTAGCCTATGTTTTCTATCAGTAGTTACATTAATGGTAGAAGATGATTAATGCTGTATGAAAAAAAGAACAACCATTGAATCTACTCATAAATATTCCTGTCAAGAGTTCTTATTTATATTCACCCTCTTGTACTCCAGCAGTGAAAAGACACCTTACAGTAAGCAGTTCCTGATCGGTAGCTTGCTTGCTGTCAAGTAGTTTGCAGTTAGCAAATGATCTCCTAAGGACACTCACACAATATAGACACCTGGGGGTCAGCAACAAATTCCAGCAGTTAATCTGGCCCTAGGAAAGCATCTTTGCATGCAGGAGAGTTTTGCTTACATATCTCGTCATGTGCCAAGAGTTTCACAAAGGTACAAAACCCAAAACTGTGCTTGAATTTTAAAAATTTAAATAAACTGAAAGAACATGCTGTACAAGTGAAAGACTCCTCTAGACAACAGAATGCAAAAGAAAGGTGGATGAAGAGATGGCCCAGGGCAGTGGGGAGGATTTCCAGAAGAGCTTGCTGAGCACAATTTCATAAACCCAGCAGTGAAACCCAGCCATTCTGAGAGCTTTCAGCATACATCCAAATGGCATTTGTAATTAGCCCACACTTACACCTACTCTGACATCTGGATTCATTAGGGCTTCATCAGGACTCGCTTCTGGCTTAGTGCAGATTTCAGTGGAATACAATATATACATATGCTGTTCCTGCAACATAGAACTCGGGAGCTGAGTTACGTGTGACACCAGCTGCACAGAAATGTAGTGTTTACTAAAGAAACTGCGTGAGAAGTTTATGGATATGAAAAAAAGAATAGGCAAGAGCCAATACCAGTTCAAGACTCCCTTATTTTGGACAAAAGTCAATCGCTAGATCTTCAAAGCAGTCCTGAATTTTTATTTAGCATCAACAAAATGTTGGTGTCAAGAGAGGGTAATAAAGATAGCTGATGTAGCTGCAGAAATATATTCAGTCTGTGCCCTGAATGCTGAGACTTTTAGATTCTTACCTCCCAATTCTTCTCCACAACAGAAAGCTCATTTATTATTTCCAGGAAAATCCAGGTTCTCAGCAAGCTGATATTTTAATAAAGATATTACATGTCATGACACTCACAGTTTGTACGTGAGGGTTGGCAACTCTGCAAACTGAACTGCATGGAGCCGCACTTGAGCACGTACTTATTAATTGTACATTTGGGCTGCAGTTTCCTCCTATAACCACAGTTTTCAAGCGTCAGGCTGTAGAGGAAAGGTTATAGTTCCAGACATTCATGCTTTCGTTTGAATTCAGATAGGCTGTAGGCTACACTTGATTTGCTTGAAAATCACCAGAAATATCCCGTTTCTGGTCTTGTAAAGAACTCCGAGCTCATGTCAAAAGCAGATCTTTTTAAGGTTACCACTTAGAGGAGTGACATCAATAGAAGTCACAGGAATGTTCCCTATCCTTATGTTTTTTTATTTTCATTTTTCTGGGGAAAAAAATGAATTCTGACTTTTCAGAATGATAATTTTGTTTCACAATAGTGTTGTCTGTGTGTAAAATTGTCTAAGTTTATATCAAACAATAAAATATGTGTAAACATTTTGAGGTCAAAAAGTTAAGTTGTCGCTTGCTGTGGATTTATTGTCACTGTTTTTACGTCTGTAGTCACAGATTCCTGAACTGACAGTTGTCAGAAGCCTTTAAACTCTCCAAATTTCTACACTGACACCATATTCCCCAAGTGAAAAGCTTGTATCCAATCATGGCACAAACTCTGAGGAGAAAAAATATTTACCTTTTACACCAGATATGATTATTATGAGTCTATGAGGTAGAAGAACATATTAATCCTAGTCCCTCCCAGATGGCACAACTCTCTAGCCCACACAATACCGCATCTCTCATCCCAAAGATCTGACCTTTTAAAAAGTGAGTCCCCTGTCATCATTTCCTGTAGAAGAGATGGGTTTTTATAAGGCAGCTTAAGGCCTTTCTGAACCTTCACTGCCAAGTTTAACTTAAAAAATAAATTATTTCTTACATGTCTCCTCAAGGAGTTTATGCTTCTCCTGGGCTTCCAATGACTATCATTTAAAATGAAAAATGGGGCAAGGCCAATAGCTTTTTTTACCAAGAAAAAAGCAGGCTCCAGTCTTTCAATGCTACTGTTTGTGACAAGAATGGCACAAGGATATTGAGGAGTAAATTTTTAAAGGATTAGATCTTGAAACAAATCAACAACCTGAGAACTGGCTGAAGAACCTTCTGCAGCCAGATCCCTCATCTGTTTGTTCACCCTTAACAGCAAACGGTTTCTCCAAAGGTGCTCAATGGAAATCTATGAGAACCAGCAGGTAGAGAGAAGGAAGAGGAGCAAGTCCAATGCCAGGAGATCTAAACCTCTTGGACCTCTTGGTGATGGCCAAGGATGAGGAAAAAAATCTGAAGAGATTAAGCCCAATTCCTGCCCTCATTAGAGCTGCTGGTGAAATTGCATGGGTCTCTGAATTTCCAGCGGGAAGTCTGCAGATGTTCAGCGATTGCAAGCAAATAATCAATGCTGGTCAAAGCTTTGCACTTCAGCTTTGAGTTCGGCTCTTCTCACTGAAAAGGGGATGTTTTCTGATGTACAGGCATTCTCATAAGGATGACTGAATCACCTTTGCTAAGATATTTCCTCATGCAAGGTAAACGTGGCCTTGATAGAATTTGGCAAAAAGCTAACAAACAGCATCTTACATCTTCCTGCAGCCTCAGTTCAGTCATTACAACCACATGTACACACAAAACCCACACATGGGTGCTCATGCATTCACTGTATTTTTCAAGAACTCTGCTCTTGATAGATCACAAATGTAGAATTTGTTGTTTCGTAGCAGAAAAGGAAAAGAAACACTAAGAAATGAGGATGAAACACTCTTGTTAGAGATTTGACTTCACTGTGAACAAGGATTAAGATGAAACATATTTCATGACCTGGGAGATCTTTCCTGGAGATGAAGCCCTCTGAATCTGTGTTGTTGAAACAGAAACTTGTTTTCCCTCTAGGAGTAATGAATTGCTTTGTCCTTTCAAGTCTGCTTGAGCGAAATGATAGAGTTATACACCCCCCCAGCTGAAATTGTTCCCGCTATACAAAGTTGTGATTAGACACAAATTTGTTGTTTAATAACACTCAAGAAATGACACTAGTGTTTGGCAGCAGCTAGTAAAAAAACCCTAACAAACTAACCTTAACATTACAATACTAACTTTTTTTTTAAATCAAGCTATTTAAAAATTAAAACTAAAGGTTACATTATTTTCTGTTGCACTCCTTTTTAAACATGCATAATTATAGAGGATTTAAGTACATAAAACCCAGGCACAGAAAAACTTTATTAGCTATAAAGACGGTGCCTCAGCACTCCAGTTTACTCTTTTTATTTTGACTTTTTAAAATAAAATGTGGTCAGCAGGCTTTTGGATTTTGCTCATTGTAATAGTGCTGAGACAAAGTAGGCAGGAGAATATAGCACATAATTCCACATAAAGAATAATCAAATTTCAGTGCTAGCTTGCAAATTTAAGCACCTAAAATCAGGAAATGCAAATGTGCACGCTGGCTCTGCAGTCCTACTGCAGGCGCTGTGATCCATACGCTCGCTTCCTTTAGTCTTTAGCTGGAAGCTCAGAGGATGGATGCTACAACTGAACAAAACAGGACTGTGCCAGGAAAAGGGCTGTTGCCCACCAAATTCCTGGGAGCGTGTTGGCCTGAACATGGGATGCCTGCCCTTGTTCTGTTTGTCATCTTCATGGGTGCATTTCATGCACAGCACAGCTGGCTGCAGCATTAAGAGATTGCCAGACCAAAAGCCAGGCCAGTATGTTTTCACCTATAAACTTCTCCAGGCCCCGGCACTGTCCATCTCCATAGCCGCTGAGCAAAGACGCACTGCGCTCTTGGGCCAAAAACGGGTTCCATAACAGCTTGTGTTTCCATCCTTTGGCTCTAAGGGCACTGGCCTATCCCTCGCACTAGAGGCCTGGCAGAGGCAGGAAGGTGCCCTCAAGGGAGACCCAGTTTGCCTTGCCATCATCTAGCCAGGCACCTCCATTGGCTGGCCTCAACATCCTGTACTTTTGGGAGACAAGAATTAGCTCTGGCAGCATATTTCCCCTTTCTGGCTTTAGTGCTGTTATAATTTCAGGATTTCTCATCCAAGCTATCCAAATAAGATCATCCAACCAGATGAGAAGGTGCTGCCTCAGTTCTCGAATCCAACTCTACCTAATACTGTGGCAACGATGTAATTAATCCCTTTCAATATGTTACCAAACCCACATTTTATAGGTGATCAGATTTTTCTTATCATTTTCTGCTCCTGTTTTGCGAGAAGGAAGTTAACAAGGGGAAACGTAACAGAATATGACAATGACAACCTCATGTGGCCAGAGGAAGCTGGCTCACACATGGCAGATTATATTGGTATGAAGGATAAAAGAGGAGAATGATAGAGCAGTCATGCACCATCCTCCTGAACTACCTAGTGCTGCAGAAGACGCACACTCCTCTTTTTTGTTTTAATAAAGGTTGCTCAGTGTCTTAGGAATGTACATTTTAAATTTAATTAAGGCAAAACAGGTTGCCCAGAAAGGTAGTAGATGCCCTGTCCCTGGAAACATTTAAGGTCAGGTTGGACAAGGCTCTGAGCAACCTGATCTAGTTGAAGATGTCCCTGTTCGCTCCAGAGGGGTTGGACTAGATGACCTTTAATGGTCTCTTCCAATCCAAACCATTCTACAATTCTATGAAAAGAAAGAGCAATTGAGTATATTTTTGGATTTGAAGAACTCATACATTTTTTACAAATAAAGATGACGATTATTTATCAATATTTAGATTACATTGAGACGAGGCAGCAACAAGCACAGTATTAAGGACGCAGTCTTAAGTGGAAGAAAATAAAGGCTCTTCACAAGAGTAAAGTAGCATTACTAACAATTATATAGGTATGTTTGTAAAAAAAAAAAAATCCCTAGTGACAGACCTCAATTTTATCCAAGTATGTGCTAGAGCTGCTTAAAGCTTTTCATGGTTCCCCGTACTAGATTTGTAAGGGCTTTCAAAGAAAAGATAATACAGTGGAGAATGTCTTTTATATAAGTAATAAGTGTGAATCTTAAAAAATAAATTGAAACTTTTTTAGTAGAATTTTCCTGAAAAATGGGTCTTTCCACTTTAGCTGTTTGTACACAAACATCTGTACGTAAGACTTATCTGAAAAGAAATCGTAAGGGAAGGGACAATACTGAGATATCAAATTTTTAGTTTAATATGTAAATACCAAAATAATTCAGTTTACACGTTCCAGAACTGTTCCCCAATGTCATCTGGAGACAAAAAAAGTGTGCAGCCTTGTTTTATAAAGCTGTAAATTTTATAGTAGTAATAATTTTTCTCAGGACAACTCCAAATAATGATGTAGATTAGCTACGCTAAAATTTTATGTTCGCCTCCTGAAATAAACCTTGCTATCAAAGAGCAGTAGCTCGGATTTAAAATTCGTCTTTGTTCTGTTTACTTCACCATATCAATTGACTGAGAAGGGACCTTCCTGGATTTCTAGCCCCAGCTATTTCAGTCCTCTCCACACGTTTCACAAATACCACACAGTTTTGAAAGAGCCAAGTGCTTCCTCATCATGTGAGACATTTCTTTCAAATATTTTTGGCTACTTAAGGTTAGCATTTAAAACTAAATATGATACTGAGTGTTACCATTAGAGGATGTTACCAAGAGGAAATCTATTTCCTTAATAATGCGCACTTGACAATGGGACACACTTTGCACAGAACTAGCCAAAAGAAGCAATTAAACTTAGAGGAAAAAAAATTTGCATTAGCCAACATACTCGCATTGGTTATCCTGAGTGACAAAGAAACATGTATAAGACCAGTTAAAATGCTTGAGTTGAAGTGAAAGGTGCATAAGCAAGCTCAGAGTGCAACCGACTACAGACTCAAAAATCTTGTATGGAAGAATCAAGGCAGCAGGAGATTTTGCTTGGCTAAAGGCACTAGAAGAAAAGAGTCTGAATTATGCTTTTCTTCATTAAAGACAAAGAACAAGCATATGCCAGGTGAAAGAGAAACCCCAGCCAAGGAGTGCTTAGAGTTACCCTAATGAGCAATTAAACAGAATAATATATGCCAATAAATAATGCTGGCAGTCCCTAACATGGCAGAAATGCACATGCAAGCTTGGATTAAATAGAAAGAACAATCTTACAAAAGTAGCAGAAAGGCATGGGAAAGATTATTGTAGGGAAGTAGTCTGTACAGCAGGAAGAGAGATGGGGGTCTCTTTCAGTCTAATAAAAGATAACTGCATATCAGTTTACACCAGGAAGAAAACTACACCTTTGGCATAAAATTAGAAATTTACTTCCAGTTGATGCAATTTAACCAATTCCTAGCTAACCTCACTTATGAAGGAAGAAAAATTATCTCCAGCATGTCAACTCTCATGTTTGGAATACTTTCTCCCTACTGTCTTGGATAGAGCAGCAGAGCTCAAAAATATGCTCTCAGTGATGTAATGATGGCTCAGCTTATCCTCTGAGAACAAGGCTGGAAGCAGCATGAGGGAAGTGGTGGTCTGTTGCTGCAAGAAAGAAAAGACTAGAAGTGTTCTCAACAGGCTAAAACCGTCTCCTGTACTTATTGGGGTGGGAGGTGAGTAAAAGGCTGATAACTTGCAAAACAAGTGTTTGGGATGCCATCACATGCATCAATGATCATTAAAGTAGGAAGGAAAAATAGAAACAAATAATTAAAATCACTCCAAAAGTCTCAGCTTTATCTTTCCACCCCTATGTAGAGGGCATCTAATTCATGTCAGTTTGTCTCTAACCACCCCAACTCTTCTCCTTTTATCTCTGGTTTCCAGTATCTTGGGCAGGTCTCTGCTCTAGTTCCTTTATCTGGCCTTTATAACACCTGCCTCTACCACCTTCTTGTAGGTTGAGCTCACACCTCCTTGGTATCTCAGCTGAATATCTTCCTCCTTAGAGCTAAGGAGTGGAAAGCATGTGAGAGATGATGTCTTAGCCCACAATTCCCAAAGCTGCTTCCACCTCACTTCAGGCACAGTTTGGGGGGAAAAGCTGTTTCGGTCACCAGGGCTCAAACATGAACCATGGTTAGTCACATCAGAGTGAACAGTTTGGAGCGTTATAACCAAAAGGGCAGAGACTGTCAAGTGGGCCAGAGTGTAATGAGGGCAGATAATCTCTGGAGAAATCTGGTGCCTATTGAAAAAGTCTGCTGATCATACTAAAAGTCTTTAGAGGCTTTTGGCATAGCTAAAAGTGTTTTGTTTTTCACAGAAAAAAAATATTTGGGGGTAACGATTCACCACTTCAAGTGCTGGCGCTAAAACATGGGGTTTGATGGGTTGAGATATGAAGGAAACACTGCTGTGGTTCTTAGAAATATTTTCTGATTTACTCTTTCAAGTGAGTTAAACATAGTAATTCCCCTAATCATCATGTTATAAATGGCTGTGCCACGTTGGCCTGAAGCTTTCACAAAGAATTACTGGGTACAAGCAGCCAGAGGCACACACACAGCATGGAAAACCCTTACACGAGGAGTCTACAGTTGATAAAATCCTCAAACACTGAAAGCAAGGTTATGGGAAAGAAATCAGGCTGTTCTAACTGTCAGCTGTGGTTAGGCTGCACCACCCGCAGCCACAGAGATTATGCAGACAACACCCACAACACGCTCGCTCTCAGAGTCTGACCGATGCTTCCCTGTTATGTTATTCTCTGAAACAGAATTAAAATCCAGTCAGGCTGAAAGGAGCCTTTTGCTCTGTGTATGAGGGGAAATAACAATAAGTGTGCAATTCATAAAAACCTTCTAGCGTGTATGTGCACATGCGTGCCTTCGCCAATATATCCGAAATGGAGGTAAACAGAGAAGGCATTAAGTTGTCTTTTCCAGGAGGGAGAGAAATCCACACAACAAGTTTATTGAAGCGTTTTGCGGAAATCCAGGATACTGTTCAATGCACACAGTAAGTTCTTACTAAAGGCCACATTTCACCATAAACAGCAATTTGGATGACAATGTTGTACGTTTATCAATAAACATTATTGTTGTTTGCAATCACCAAGAGGGATCCATCTGCTGTTATTTTTACAATGATATAAATAAGAATATTTAAGTAGATACATTTTTATATATAAATGTGTATCAGTTTGAAGAACATATGGCAGAATATCAAGATAAAGTGAAATAGAAATTTAAGCAAGAAAATACAGCATTTTTAAGTGAAGCTTAAGGCAAACAGTAAATTGTCCGAGTAAAGTAAATTCTGATAACAAATTTAACATACGTGTCACTTCCTAATAGAGACATGGAAAATGTTCTGTGAAAACTGCTTTGAAACAAAATATCCAAGTACCTGCATTCCAAAGGAGTCTTTGCTAAGAAACAAAGCCTCCAAACCCGTAGCAGTTTGATTTGAGTAAGCTGCCAATATGTTTATTCAAACAGGAGGAGTTTTAGTTCAACTATTTCAGCACCCAATCCCTTGCACAGAACAGGTTCTCCAGCCCTGAGACACTGGAAAGAGGAGGGAGGATGATACCTAAGGCGAAATACCTGGGGAAGCTGGCTCCCAGGGGAAGAGGAAACCAATTTCAAGGTATCCTCCAGCGCATCCCTGCATTGTTTCAAGATGAGCATTTTTTTCTTGCTTGGCTGAAGTTGGTATTTTCTATGAGAAAACCTCTTCAGAATTTCCCACTCTGACACTCTCTTTGAGAAAAAAAGCCACTTTCTGGCCTGCCATTTAGCTTGCTCTCTAATCACAAGCTTGACACTAAAAGCAGCTGAACACTTCCAAAGTCATGCTGAGATCTTTCTTGCCATCAGTGAAATCCGCTGTTGCTCATGGATCACTTTCTTGCAAAGATGAGTCAATAGATCATTAGCATGTACATGCTCGTAATAAAAAGGAATTAGAATAAATTTTTCTGTGTTAGTCTGCTGCTGAGAAGTGTTGGGTACTTAACATGTAAGTGACTTCACAAAATAGCTACTTGACTGTTGTCTAGATGATGATTCAGCATTTCAAGCGATGCCGTGAAAGCAAGTTGAAGACAGTAGATCCTTTCATAGCTTCTATTTTTCAAGATTCTTCATCTTTACCCCATATTCTCTCCCACTATCAGAAAACAAAATTATAATTAAGACAAAGCACAGTCTACTTGTACAAGACAGGTTCAGCTACTCCCAAAGCACAACTATGCAAAGGTGGAAGTGAAAAAAAGGATACTTTCAAGTCAGCAAGGATGTACTCTGTGATTATGTGCTTTGGGGCCTGCATTACAGCAGCAGTTTGTACTTGAAGCATGAGAGGGATTACAAATTTGCTTGTTATGGCAGCATGTGTTTGCCAATTAACTGCATCTAGCCATTCCCACAGAAATGTACTGCCAAAATATTCAAGAGATCTCTTGATTTAGCTTAAGGCCATGTTTCTTGCTTCAGAGAAGACTGCAAAACCTGTAGGTTTCAACACAATAAAATATCAGCTTCCATACACAAAAAAAGTAATGACCCCTGGATCCATACATTATTTTATTGGGTTCCTGTCCTCTATGCAGCCTGTGTAATATCTCTTCAAGATGACAGTGGTATTCAGACAACTAGGCAAGTTCTTACCTTACTGGAAAAGTATCCCATCAACTGAGTAAAACAGTATGTTACAGTGCAGCTGTATTCATGAAGTTTGCCCTCTGCTACTATCTCCTTGTATTGTCAGAAAAGACAGGGTATGGCTTCCCCCAGAGAAGGAGTTATAGCTAGAACCAAGTCTGCTATAAAGGATTCTGCTATTGCCCCACTGACAGCACAGAGCAAGAAATACCTCAGAATTAAGACCCTGAGACAAGTTGCTCCCCTAATAGCAGAAGGATTGCTGTTACCTTCAAAGTCTAAATTTGCCTCTGCCTTTACATAAAATTCCTTTTTTTTCCTATCCTATCTTCAGAAGCATCAACTGGCATATTCTACTCTATATTTATTATTTTAGATGAGAGCTGGAAGGAATAAGACTTGAACAAGTTCTACTTCTCTACAGTTCCTTAAAAAAAGGATATTACAGATAGAAAATACTTACTGGTAACCTAACTGCATCTTGTTCGTTCCTTTGCCAAAGTAACATTGTTCTCCAAAACATATTCTGAAGTACTTGACTGAAACTGATTTTAAAAGGTTTAAAGCAGTACCATGAGCTTTACTTGGGCGTTGTCCCAAAATCAGGAAAGCTTTTAACTGGAAATTTTCCTCAAGGTTTGATTTCTAGACACTCAAGAAACGAATCTTTTTGAGAAGTGACAGATTTCGCCTTTAACACACTGCTTTTCTTAGTGCAAAAGTCACAATACCCAGTTTGGGACAGTAGATTGAGGCACAATCAACCTCCTTTTATCTAAGGGCAGGTAAGAATCACTTTCAAAACTTACTTCTGGTTCTAGCATGGCAACACAAGATGGAAATAGTCCTTAAAAGACCTTTCATCCAATTTCTAGTGGCATATAGAATTAGACAGAAGTGTTTTTCATTTGACAGCTCTTCAAAATTTGATAAGCAGTATATTTCAAGATAATTTTATTTTACCTAGAACAGACCAATAGATAACGTAAAACATCCTTATTATGCGAGCCAGGTTGTTTTCCTGTATAGAGGCACAGGCATCCAGGAACTTCTTTCCAAGATGTCAAAGGTTCCCAGTTTATTTTATCCAGTCAAAACCCTTGACTGAAATTATAATTTATTCTTTTTTTGGTTCAAAGGATGCTGCCATAGTGGCATGTGCTGTGCTTACAAGAACAGCCCCCTCAGTGCAGTGGACTGAGCAGTGATAGACAGAGGGAAGTGAAATGTAATGCAGGCACAGCCAAAATTGTCATTTTAGTGAAAGGGACACTTGATGACCTATTCAGCCCTACACAGTAAACATGCTTAGACCACCATGTTTACAGGTAACTGAACAGCAAGAATATGTGGATGACTCAGTCTGGCAGCAGGAAGACATTTTTTAAAGAATATTTGTGATCTTAAGGAAACAAAAAAGTTACCCATAAACATACTAGCTCCTAGTTCTAGGAAAATGAACTATTAACAATGAAACAGGAAAATTAAGCAAAATACATGTTTTTGAAAAAATTCTACTAAGTCATTAACTTTTGATTAATTTATTTTTCTTAAGCGTCATTTATTCCTGAACAAAAGTGTTCCATATAAGCTTTTTTTGATGTAGGAAAAAAGGAGAAAATTGAACTTGCTAAAAATCCCCAAGCCCTTTTTCAAGTTAGAATACACATACAGCTACGTTACCATGCAAACCTTCTGCCTGAAGAGTTCTGAAGTGGGATAACTTAAGGAGAGACAAAAAGCACATCTTTAACCTCATTTTGCTACACTACCTGTTGGGGGTTTTTTGTTTGTTTTTGCACTCTGCTCTATTACCACAGTACCTCAAGATGAGCTGTTTTGTGCTTTCTTGTTGCTTTCAACAAAGTGCTCCTGCCATATCCATTACTTGTACCATTCTGCATCCTAAATCACACCACCTTTTGCTTCCAAGTCTGTTGTTCTCAGCAGAGATCTTTTTCTGACATGGAAACTATTGTCAATGGACATCTCAAGGATCAAGGGAAATAAAGAATCACAGATTAAAGCTGTGTTTTTTGGGACAATATAAGTTGACCATGTGAACCCGTATATTGCATTTATTCACCCTTATGTTAGTGTGCAACGTTTCTGGCAGTCAGTACACTCCTGATGTTTTTAATATAGTTCCCAGAATCTAACATAAAGAATGCAAACCAGTAAAGGCTCAAATCTTTAAAAGACTTTTCTGTTCTTCCCCAATAATCTTGATGGAAAAGCATTTGGAAGCCGAAAGCCAAGCTTCCAGCTCTTTCCTTCACTTTCTGAAAGCTGGAGGTTTTGGCTGCTAGCTTTGGGATTAAAGAACTAGTTAGAAGATTTTAGCTCTGATAATATCTATGTGTAGTCTATTACTCTCTAAAATCTCCAGTATGTTTGTCAAAATTTGTTCCTTGCAAGTTGAAAAGGTAGTAGCAAATCAGGTGGGGTTTTTTTTGTTTTGTGGTTTCTTTTTTTTTTTCTCCACAAAGGAATTTGTTCCACTGCAGTTCTACTCAGGCAGGACAAAAGCAGTTTCGCTCTTCAAAGTACTCATCTAGACTCATCAAATATTTGTCCTTTCTGAGGGAAAAAAAATCTTGGCAGCTTTCATTTCTGCAGGAACTGCATCCTGAGCTAGTTACGGACTGAATCTCTGTATGTTTTTGCTTACAGCAACAATAACATGATTGAAATTGCAGCCTAGGTGTAACCTACATGCCACCCCTTCCCTGTTCGTCTCACCTGTATCCTATGTCTTGATTTGTTTGATCTTTTAGCTCATCACATGCTCACACACTCATTTTTCCTCATTGACTTGTATTTGACTTTCAGAAGATGACACAAAAGATCTTGCAACCCAGCCCTGCCACAGAACGAGTCTGACTACTTAAGCCACACCACAGAAGCAATTTTCCTCCCAGTTTGAGGTCTGCCATGGCGAAGCCTGAACAAAACATACTAGCTCCATACTGAGGCACTTCAAATGGAGCAAGAATTGATACGAAGCTGTCTGAAGGGATCTTTTCATTGTAAGGAACCCAAGAAGAGTGGGAAAACAGAGAATAGGAATAGCAGAGTCCTAATTAGAGTAGGTGTAGAAAAGTGAGCAGAAAGTAGACAGGAGACACTTTCAGTTGTTTCTTCTGTGGGGATGTGACTGTCTTCCTTTATAACATGTTTGTACAGCACTTGCCATGGAGGTTATCAATCTGATGATCTGCAGCTGCTATTAAGTATGCAGTATCCATCCCTCACTGCCAGTTCATAGGTGACACAGTCGTGCTTCAATGCCTCTCCACAGCTTTGGCTCTTCAGATTGAGATGTCCTTTTTCTTCAGCATTGACAGAGTTCAAACAGAAAAAGATAACAAAAACAGAGCCAGAAAAGGAGAACATACAAAGATCTTAAGTGTTCCAGTTCGCCCCAGCTGTGATTTATGAGGGGTAGAGAGAACAAGGCTAATCTGTTCTCTAGGTTTTTTGATGAGTTATTAGTCTAGCTGCTATAACTCAGATGAACACAGTTATACCAGTGAAGGTAATCTTCAGATTGCATTGAGTATGCCGTCAAGTGCAATGGTATCTGAGTGAAGCCAGTCCTTCCTAATGATGTGGGTTATCCACACACATCTGGGGATTAATCCTAAACCAGAAAAATAATTTTCCTATCAAAAAAGTTTATTTTCTTCTGCACGCTTAATGTCTGATTAATTTCTAGATTGTGGAGACACAGAGGCACCCCTCTGAACTTGAGATTAACTATTTTTGACTTCTGACTCGTGCAATCTTGCTGCCCTTGTAGTAACACAGTGGCTAATTTCCCTGTGAGGTATGTAGGTGTTGTTCACTTAGGGATGAGAAAGTGATTCTTTCTTTTAGAGTTTAATAGGTTTATTTGCTTTAGATTGTCTGTTCAATTTAATTTCCACATCCAAGGCAGGCCAAATGCTACTGATGGAGCCACTACTGAGAGCACGCACATGTCTTTTTGTTCTGTTCTCCCCTCATTCTCTTACATCACTTGCTCTTTCTGGTGAACAACATAAGTAAAAAAAAAATCTTTCCATGTTGTATTTTTAGCTAAAAAAAATCAAAACCTTAGCTGTAGCAGTGAGAAATATCTGATCCTTTTTTTTACAAGTGAGACTTGTCTTTCTCTACACAAAGGCAAAAATCAACCTTTAACTCAATTTTCTGTTCATGCTTTTATGAAATCTGTCGCACACAACAGTAAAGAGTCTTAGACAGTTGAGACATGATATTGCAAGGATCCGATAATAGAAGTAAAGGCATTTGTTTTTCTTTCTAGGCTGTCCCTGTCCTACACAGGATTGTGCATTCCTTTTCCCCATATTTCTCATTTGTTTTTCACCTCTCAAGGTCTGCTATTTCTGTAGATAGATCATCTTTCAAATACAAGCCTGTGTTTGAATTTTTTAAATCTATCTAGTCTCATCTCCATTTTCTTATGTTCTGACTGAATCACAAAGCAATGAAGGAGTCTTGTTCACCAGTCACAGCCAAACTGCTAATGTTAAATTAATCTGGTTTTAAGTTTTTGGAGTATTAAAGCAGAAGTCCTGTTGAAGAACCAGCTAACAGGCAAATCAGCATTGGTGCAAATGCACCAAAAAAGCATAGAAATAACTTTAACAATAGTCCTTGTTAATTACTTGAACCTTCTTAAACACATGCTTCCCAGCTAGCAACTTTACACCCTCAAAATATCAACATACATCAACAATATCAACATTTTGCCTTTTTTCTACACTTCACCTACTGAGCTAAAGAAACCAAGTAGTATCACAAAAGAAATCTTCAATCCAAGTCATTAAAATCCAAGCCCACAAGTACAGGACGATAAGAGATGCTTGCAAGTCAACCACAAAACATTTAAAATTGCTTCTCAGCTTCCTGGGGGCTTTAGAGCAGATACAGCTTAGGCTTTCTGGGGTCTCCAGTGGGTTGCATAAGTGAGGGATTTATATCCACGTCATCCATTGCAAAAAGCCTCTCAGGGACATCGAGATATGTAGGATTAAAAGAGAAGTTTCAATACTGGGTTTATATGCAAAGTGGTGAGACAGACATAGCACAATGAATATATACATAATAAAAACTACTGAAACAACAAACACGCAGGCTGAAACAAAGTACACTGCTGCATGATAGGGAGAAAGTAGGAGACAAGGGGAAAAAGCGTAAGGAAGACTAATGCCCTTAGACACTCAATATAGAAAAGATATTTTCCTCATATACATTCTTATTTATCTTCCCTTTCCTGCACTCTGTGTATTACCTCCTTACATGCAGCAGTTTCTTTCTGTCATGGAGGCAATTCATTCTTGTCCTGTCAGGCTCACTTTTTCTTTCCTAGTGCCCCAAGACAGTAGTTGCTGTCAAAGCAATAACAAAAACAACCCAGGAGATTTTCTTCTGACAGTTCCTGAAGTGTAGAATCACCACATCAGATATATATTTGGGGTCAGAAAGCCCAGCTTCTGTTATACAGCATCACCCAGCCAGAGCTTTCTCTAAACCCTTGTCAAAAACATGTTTATGATCCCCAGCCAGCCAGGAGAAAGACCGTTTGCACTCTCCAACCCAACTAACATGTTGTGATTATCTCCTTATTAAAGACAAAGACGGCGCTTCATAAAGCAGTCCTAGATGTTGCAGAATTACTGCTTGAAATACTGCATTTGAAACAATGTTTGTTTCAATATTGATAACCCATGCCTTATGAATTATCTCAATGATTCCTGTTTTCTGTATTGAGCTGAAGCAGGTTAGGCATTTTCAAAGCTCTTAATTAAATTCCCATTGGAATTAAAAACACTTCTACAAAAAAAGAAACCACGCAATATAGCTAAGGAAGAACCTTAGCTGGCCTCTGCTAATCTCTGTTATACCACATTTTGTTCTCCCACTCTGTTCTGTACTCGTCCTTCTGAAGTCAATTTGTTTCCGTTACCTCATAACTTTTACTGTTAAGAAAAAAGTGCATGTGTGCAGGGGAACTACATCTAGAGCAACAAACAACTCCGCAGCCATCAAGAACATCGGAATAAGACGACCAAAGAATCTTACATTGTTAATTTGGTCCATTCCTCCCTTTTCTTTTTGAAATACATTTACACCTTTGTTAAGGCACACCAGTTTGAGGCTACTATCCTAGTAACTGCATGGCTGAGCAGTTCCAATGACTGCTGGACAGAGCAAACCCTAATTTTCAAGCTCTGGGGGAAAGAGGTATCCCCACAGCAAAAGAAACAAACAAAAAAAAAAAAATCACAAATCACACTTGTCTTTGCTTTCATCTATCCTGTCTGAGCTGTGTATTGTTTTATCCCAATTGCTTTTTCATTGCATAGACACTGACTCTCAATAGATGGAAAAGGTGGATGCAACAGGTACTTTTTTTCCCCCCCTCCTTGAACACGGGAGAATTTAAACCTATTAAGCTCAAGCTATGTCAGGTTATTTGGAGTTTTTTGAACAAATTAAGCCAAAAAGGTAAAGTCCACACATTACTCTGATGTGTGGATATTCACAAGTGAATGTCTGCTGTGGAATCTGCTTTTGAAGACAGAACACCAGGGACCAACTCAAACCAGCGTAATTGGAACCAGGCTGATTTCTGGCTACCTGTTACCCAGACTCCACACATGCTACAGCTCACTACAGTTGTAACAAGTCAATGTGGAAACATGTACATACATAAATAATCCTGGTTTAATATTACCAGTGAGACATCTAGACATCTCAAAAGACTTAAAAACTCTGAGTCAAGGCCAGTTCCAGCAGTTTCAATATTTGAAATTAACTCAGTTTCATTCAACATTCTTTCTAATAGCATTTGGCACTCTGTGCCTCTCATACGTATACGTGCATATGTACAGAAAAATATATCCAAACTAACATTTTCTGATATTTAACTTGTAAAACAAGCATGATTTGTGTAACATAGCAACACAATAAAAAATAAATACTCTACAGATAATGAATTACTTCACTAAAACTAGTTAACAACATTGATGTATAAATAGACATGTGCTTATTTAGTTTGCTATATACTGCTCAGAAGAGCAGCAAACGCGTGCCTTTTTATGGGAGCTCAGGATTACGTGTGGTCCAAAAACCTGGCATCTGCTTTTTCCAGTTGGCATTTTTCAGGCCATACTGCCTGGCACATCTCTCATTTCAAGCTGCCAAGAGGGTGGTGAGAGAATGAGATACCCTGGCACCTCGTATTTTCTAGAGCAATAAAAAGAATGGCCTTGGGGGATTTACAAGTTGCTATTCCGTCACACAATGGGTTTTTGTCACATTTTACATATTAACCAGCTTACCTCTTCAAATCTGCTTTATTATGTTCTAGTCACAGAGTGGAAAATGGAACAATAAGTAGACAGTATGCACTTGTTTTATTGTGCTGGTATTAATGGATGTTTTTACAGTTTATGTCAGAAAGTAAAGTGTTGTCCAGCAAGGTGTTTATATACAGAGAGAAAGAATACTGCGTTTTGAAAAGAGGACTTGCCCTGGAACACCTGCAATACATTGATGACATCATCATGCGGGGTAACACAGCAGAAAAAGTTTGAGAAAGGGAAGAAAATAACCCAAATCCTTCTCAAGGCTGGTTTTGGCATAAACCAAAGTAAGGGACCTGCTCAGGAGAACCAGTTTTTAGGAATAAAATGGCAAGATGGACATCATCAGATCCCAGTGGTTGTAATCAACCAAATAACTGCTGTGTCTCCACTGACTAGTAAAAAGAAAACACAGGATAAGTTTTTGGAGAAATGCATATTCCGAATTACAGTCTGATTGTCAGCCCTCTGACAAGTGACCCAGAAGAACGATTTTAAATGGGGCCCTGAGCAACAACAAGGCTTTGAACAAATTAAATGAGAGATTGTTCATGCAGTAGCCCTTGGGCCAGCCCGGGCAGGACAAGATGTTAAAAACATGCTCTACACCACAGATGGGGAGAATGACCCTACCTGGAGCTTTTGGCAGAAAGTGCCTGGGGGGACCTGAGGTCAAATCCTGCAGTTTGGGAGCTGGGGATATCAAAGATCCAAGGCCCACTACACTCCAACTGAAAAGAGATCTTGGCAGCACATGAAGGAGTTTGAGCTGCCTTGGAAGGGGTTGGTACTGAGGCACAGCTATAGAGCTGTACAGTGTGGAACAGGCAGCTACCAAACCTATTAGTGTGCCGCCGCAGTTCAGCAGTCCGTGACAGAGCTGCTCACACAGGAGAGGCCAGAGCACCCCTGCAAACACACCACAGGCAAAATGTGACAAAAGAATGAAGACAAAACTTTCACGGTTTGTTTAATGTAGAGCTAAGGCGCTCAAACCTTCTCTGCCTTTCACATCACCCCCTTTTTGCAAGCTTTCTACACCACACATGTATTTCCTTCTGGAGAGAAGAAACAGAAAGATTTCAGTCTGAATTTCTTTATAGACATCTGCTAACTACACTACAGATCTGATTCTCCTCTTGCTTTTACCTTCCCTAACCCTTCACTGCAGCACAAGATATAGAGTAGCACTTCTGGGATTACCAACTGCACTCCACATGTCACGCTCCTTTCTTTTCCAAGGGCATTCTTTTGCTATCTATCAGGTTCTCCGGTAAATAATTCAGGTGAAATTATCAAGTGATTCTTCTAAACACTAGCACCCAATGGTATTACTCACACAAAGACTTAGAGCAGTAAAACATTTCCATCCTGAAGATTAGCTTTGATTTGGGAGCACCCACTTTTTTTTTCCCCACACTGGAGCTTATTTGACCAAGGATTGCAGAACTGAGACCTTTGACAAAGTAGAGTTGATGGGAAGTCTTGCACTGACTGGAATCTAAGGCCTCTTCTGGAAAAATTAATTCAAAGGAAAATTTATTTTGATACAAATGCAGTTCAGTTTTATATCACCACAACCAACAAGCTAATGTTTTTCTGTTCACGCTTAAGGTTTCACATTAGTCCCCTAGTCTTTGGTTACTAAAATAGCCTTGAGTATTTTAAGAAACACTGAATGATTACAGTTTCTGTGAGAAATATACATAGATTAGACACCGGTTTATGTAAAATGCCTTGATTTTTTCTGATGGTAGGTATCTCACCCAGACAGGAAATGATGTAGTAAATAACCTTCTCAACAATGCATTCCTGACATCTTTAACCTTTTTTATTGTATTGGATTTGCTTGGCAAGGTTTTGGTAGCAGGGGGGCTACAGGGGTGGCTTCTGTGAGAAGCTGCTAGAAGCTTCTCCCATATGTCTGATAGAGCCAACGCCAGCTGGTTCCAAGACTTGGCAGCTGACCAAGGCTGAGCCTATCAGCAACAGTGATAGCACCTCAGCGCTAATGTATTCAAAAAGGAGACAGAGTTGCTGCACAACAGCAATTGCAGCCAGAGGGAGATCAAGAATGTGAGAGAAACAACTCTGCAGACACCAGGGTCCATGAAGAAAGAGTGGGAGAAGGTGCTCCAGGCACCAGAGCAGTTTCACCTGCAGCCCATGAGGGATCCCACACCATTGCAGGTGGGTGTGCCCAAAGGAGGCTGTGACCTCATGGAAAGCCTGCAGGAGAGCAAGCTCCTGGCATGACCTGTGGAGAGAGAGGAGCCCATGCTGAAGCAGGTTTGTTGGCAGGACTTGTGACCCTATGGAAGACTCATGCTGTAGCAGTCTGTTCCTCAAGGACTGCATCCCATGGAAGGGACCCATGCTGGAGCAGTTCATGAAGAACTATAGCCAGTGGGAAGGACTCTGAAGTCGTATGTGGAGGACTGTCTCTTGTAGGAGGGACCCCATAGTGGAGCACAGGATGAGTGAGAAGAGGAAGGAGCAGCAGAAACATGATCAACTGGCCACAACCTCTATTCTCCATCCCACTATGCCACTTCAGAGAGGGAAGAGGTGGAGAAATCAGGAGGAGTACAGCTGACCTTGTGAAGAAGAGAGGCATGGAGGGAAGGAGTTTTAGGATTTTTTTATTTTCTCATTACCCTACTCTGATTTGATTGGTAATTAAATTGCCCTGAGCCAAGTCTGTTTTGTCCATGATGGTAACTGCCAAGTGATCCACCTGTCCTTATCTTGACCCACAAGCCTTTTTGTTATATTTTCTCTCCCCATCCAGCTGAGGAGGAGTAATGGAGCAGCTTGGTGGCATCTGGCATCCAGCCAATGTCAAAGCACTTAATTTTTTAAGAGATCATCTTACCTATAAGTCTATTTGCCAAAATGGAGGTTTATCCAGTGATGAAGCTTCCTACACTGACGTTAACTCTTGCCCCACAGGGATTTGACTGCAGCGTCTATTCTGGACTCTTAAATTCACCCAGTTAGCCCAGAAGCCACAACTGCTCATGAGCTGGGGAAAATGAGGAATAATTCCCACAAGAACAAAGCAGTATAGAAGAAAGTGGACTTTCCACAGTTGTTCACAACATACAAAACTCTGCATATCACTACCTTAGTCTTTCTGCACATAAGAAAATTGAGAGTCATCAGCAAGAAAACTGTGATGGATGCGCATCTTCGAGTTTAAAGGCGCTGAGTCATGTTTTGAAGACCTTCCAACAACTGCTTAAAGATTGAGTAATCAAGCAGAATTGCTTAAAATATTTTTACTTGTCTCACTGAAGTGATTTTACCTTTTCTTACTCTTAGTCAACCTATTCTTGCATGTGTTGAAGTTTCACTTCCACAAATTCTTCTTCAATGAAGAGTGGTTGGATTCAAAATTTGATTTACTGAACAATTCAACCTTCAGCCTACGTTAAGTCTTTGGGAAAGCTCTTTCATACTGTGACAGTAACAGGCGTTTTGCCTGTATCAAGTAGCTTCCCTTGGTAAAGAATTAAAACTTGATACAGTGATCAACGATAGATTGTAATTTGTTCATGTTCCATCTTTAACTACCTTAACATTGTAATTAGCTCAGTAACATGCTTGCTCAACCTTTTTTACTAAAAAACCCCATAGATGTACGTGAAATTGGTCTACTCTGCCAAATAGTAACATGACTCATGAACTCTGATGCATCTATACCATCAGGTGAGATTTCTGCAAGCTACTTGGCTCTGCTTCCAAAAGAATATCCAAGTCCTCACACTGGGGAATGTCTCTATAAGGCTGAGGGAAAGACTAGACACATTTCCCTCTGGTACTTATTAGTGTCAATCGCCAAAAGGTTTGCTAGAGAACATACATTTTCTGTTCATTCCTCAAGAAACAGAGCTCATAAGCATGGTGCTTTTAGGCAGGAGGAAAAAGACAGAGCTCTGGCCTGAAAGCCAGACATCCTCAGCTGCCAGTAGAGCATTGTGGTCTCAATTACCAGAGGAAAATAGCACTGGATGTAAAACCCCAAGCTATTTTCCCATTGTAATGCAACACAATTTGCAGGTGCATCTAAGCAGTTTACTAGTAGCAAGTTTCAAGTATCTCCATTAGAGTTTAGGGCCCACAATACTTTGGGGCTTGCTAGACACCTGCTTATGAGCCATTCAGGCTGTGCCCTGCACCAGAAAGGTCTTGGAGTACAGCAGCTGCAGTCAGCAAGCACATAAAAGACAGGCATCCTAGGGGATACAGCTTCTCTACATTGCTTTAAGGAAATAGGTGGCCAAGTAGTAGGATTGCTGGTGGTGCCACATGTTTTATGGCTCCGATGAAAATTCAAGTACATGTATAGGCATGGTGTGTTGAAATCAGTGTAACTGAGTCTCAGACCCATGTATGTATGTGTCTTAAATGGGACAGCCTGGTACTATACTCAGTTTGAAACAGCTTGTTCTAGATAACAGGATCAAGTCTACTTACAGAATAAAATTGGATGTATACAACTAAACAACATTATCAATACAAAACTTTGAAACACCTTTGTCACACTGGTTTTTTTTCTTATATAAAGGTTTTTCAGTTACCACAGTCTGTATTTTAGGAGTTTATTTCCAGGAAAGCAATATCACAGAATCATCTCGTTCAAAGAGACCTTTAAGACTGAGTCCAGCCGTACACCCTGCACTGCCAGGGTCCCTAAACCACGTGCCTCGGTGTTGCATCTGCATGTCTTTTAAAGACTTCCAGGAATGTTTGTCTTCATTGTCAACAGGCAAAGCAGTCTGGGCTGAGTGTCAAAACTTTGTTGACTTTATATTTCTCATCTTGGATTTTTAAAAGAGATGTTATACATACTAAGTTATAGTTTAGTTCCTTAATAATCAGGCTGAGGGAACAGAAATAACGGAGCTATCAATGTTTAACAAAGTGGCTATTCAGCTCTGTTTTGATGGAAGAGGGACTACATATGACTTCCGGGTTAGCAATTCAACTCTGTTTCTTCTGTTTCTTACTGTAAGCACAATAATATATCGACACTTTTAAATCATCTCATGAACAAAAGATGTTGTCCAGTTAACTGTGAAAGTGTGGAAGGAAAATAGGTTTCATGATCAGATATGAAAATAAAAGGGACAGTTACAGGAGAGAAATGAGAGTAAAGCCCATGTAAAAAGGCTTCGCGTGATCTTCATAAAGGAGGAGCACTGCATTTGGCTGCATCTCACATCTGGATTACAGACAAAAAAGGATTAGTGTATTTTCCAGTATGCTTTGCATACTTACTGTCAATACATTATGTAGGTGCTTTTCGGTAGTTTTGAATCCACTTTGAGTTGGAAAGAGCTGGATCCTAACAATCCAAATTATACAGTGTTTTCTTTACCCATTCCCACCCTACCTCACTGCAATAGCAGTATTGATTCTAGCTCAGTTTTAATAGCAATGTCACCCATTTACATTTACCCACTGGGTTGAGAAATAGGTTTTTACCTAGAGGCAAGATGACAGCTGCTATGTTCACCTACTGGGAAAGGAGGTAGGTGTTTCCAGACAAGAAAATAAAAACTTCACTTGAGCAGCCTACATCAAGTTAGCCAGGCAAACAAGCATTAAAGGAACTTCAAACCAAGCAATCTATTATGAAGAAAACAGTATGTTTCTACCCAAGGATAAATTAAATTGTGTGCTCACTGTCCTGGCTACAGAAACTTTAGTTGTACTTTAGCTAAATCCACAAAATGTTGTTTCATAAAGGTCAGTTGATTTTTCTGAAAGTCACAGTCTCCATAAAGTCACCCTTTATCCAGTTCTCTTGGTCACTTGTCACTCACTAATTTTTAACGTGTTTCCTCAATTTTGCTGCTGGTAGTGTGAAATGATGAAGTACAACTTCAGGTTAAAGAGTTCCAAACTAACTATGAATTTAAAAAAAAATCTTGTTCTAAACGTCACCCCTACAATACTTAAGGTACCTCAATCATCTGAATCAGGTTTTGGATAGGCCTGATGGTTAATAGCTGTATGTTCTATCAGAGTAAGACTGGCCAAAACCAACACTTCTTATTTCTGTTCAGACTTTGATAAGAGCGTGAAAAGGATTTCTCTGTTCTCAAAAGAATAAAAGGCATAGAAAGTTGGTATATGCTCAGCAGGCACCAAAAGGGAGCAGGGCAAAGGAGTCAACAATTTGTACAAGCAAAAGCCACGTACAAAAATCATCATGCTGAAATATTATAAACTAACAGCAGGCTTGAGTAAAACATCTGTATTGCCAGAGCTAATTTCTTTCAGCATTACCTTTATACTTCACCATGAAGGAATCTTTTTTCTTTAAGCATAACAAATATACACTTTAATCACTTGAGTTAGATTAGTTTTTCTTTTTTTTTAGTGTTAGATTTTTCTCTCCCTGAACCTTCTACTGTGACTGCAATGAGCTTCTTCAGTGAGCGTGATTACAAAGAGCACCTGCCATCTTCCATTAAGCCGTATAACAAAAGAGAAATACTCTTTCCAAAAAAAAAAGAAGGAAAAATAACAATCATTGGAGAAAGCCATTCCCTGAGCTGATGGAAGAAGTGGCAAGGTTTGTAAGACCTGATGTATACTTAACAGATAATGTCATGCACTGAGGGAGCCAAGAAACAGTTTGGGTGAAAAGGAATCGTTCTGAAAAGTCTCAAGGGGAATCAGACAAGACAGGCTACTAATGGTCAGGTTTAAAAAAACCCACAGATGAATTTAAGGGTGAAAACCAATAATACATGTGAAGAATCTTGGTAGGTAGAATCTTGTGAAAAACAGCTCATTAGGACAACTACCTTAAGTGACCTGGCAGGTCTTTGAGGACAATCTCTTCCCAGCTTAAGAGCAGTCCATCTGCTGTTCAGCAAAACAGGGGACTGTCTTTATTGAAGAAGGATTGAGCTCCAGTGCAAATTGACTACACAGAGGAGTTATGTAAATATATATATATATCAAGGACAGGAAGCAGAGAAATGTAGAAGAATCTCGTGGCCATGCTGGCATGGTATTAGAAAAGAAGCACTTCTACCTCTATATGAATGGCAAAATAAACAAGGAAAACACAGACCTGTTGCTCAGTGGGGCAGGTGATTGCAAAACAGCAGATATTTAAAGCTGAGGGGCTCAAGCCCTTCTCTTCGCATTGGTCTTTAACAAGATCTTCCCAGACTTTGTGCCTGGAAGAAAAGTTCCAGAAAGGAAGATACTAGTAGCAGAAACTGATCAAGTTTGGAATCTCTCCTAGAAATTCTTGGTCCATATGTGCTCCCCAGTGCCCAAAAGACATTAATAAGCTGGGGCAAGTGCTGACTGCAAAGCCGGTCAGACGCCTACATCACTTGCCCTGTGAGAAACTCAGGAAGTAGGGCTTTGCTGAGGAGACCTGACAGCAGCCTTCCATTGCCTGCAGAGAGATTAGGATTGCAGAGCCAAGATCTTTAGAGAGGTGCCTTGTGGAAGACCAGGATACAATGATCCTGAGTTGAAACAGGGGAGCTTTCAGCTATATAAAAGGGGAGGGCAAAAACGGCTGAAAGACAGCTGAATATTGGAGCAGGTTGCCTAGATGTGAAGTCTTCCTTGGAGGTTTCAAGAACAAGCTGTGCAAAGTTCTGAGAAAGCTAGTCTGAAATCAGCATTGACCCTGCTTTGGGTGGGAAGTTGGATGGGATGAACTCTGAAGGCCTCTGCCAAACTGAATTTTGTGGTTTTTAAGACTTGATCCCAGACATTGGTGAAGCATGAAGAAATGTATGTGCTATCACCCAACTTACCGCTGATGCATACTGACAACTAAGTCCTGTAAACCATAATGTGAGGTTTACTACATATGGATATTTAGACCCATAAATG